>NW_016690387.1:797642-921542 GCF_001604755.1 Lepidothrix coronata
ATGTGCAAGCTGCAACGAGGAAAGGAGGAGGGTTTTTTTGCAATTTATTTTTTAAAGAATTCATGTGCATAGAATTACATTATATGGAAAGCAGCAACACAAAAGGGTTTCTGGTTTGCTTTTATTTTTTCTTCTGGCTGTAGTCTACATTATCTTTTTAAGATCTTTTATTCAGTTTTGGAATGAATGCAATACAAGTATAGGCAATGCCAATCTAATGTAGGTATATGTGTATATATATATATATGTGTATATATAAATTTTAGGTAATTCCCATCTAAGTCTAGTTAAGAGAAATGTGTGCCTGAATATCACTATCATATAAGTTAGATATTTAGACTATAATAATTTATTATTATTTTGTGATTACAGCAACTAACATCTCAATCCTCTATATTATTTTACTCAACACAAAAAAAAAATCTCTAGCTTTGTGAAGTTTTTCTGTATACAAAGTTGGAGGCAGAAGGAACAGAGGAGTATTCACACTGTTGACGTGAAGACACCCATCTAAGCAAATATACAAACCTTTTAATAGTAAGCCCTTGAGGGTACTACACAGTGAATGCAGAGTCTTGGCACAGTAGGTCAGGCTCCTTGTACATTGTGACTTGTAGAAGAGGATTAGTGAGCCAGATGTTTTCCAAAACCCACATTTTACTAGTAACACTACACATGACCCCTGGACATGTGTGGATTTCCAGATACATGGTCATCCTTGATGAAATATCTGACCCCTGAGCACATCAGCCCCTGGTGACATTTATTCAGTAATGTCCTAACATTTACCAAGAATAAGGGAGATCTGTGGCTGGAAAGGTGAGATCCTCTAAATCCACTTGGAGCTAGGACAAGCTTGCTTGGTAACTAGGTAACTATATCAGTTCTGTAATTTCTGTTATCCCATGGGACTATAGTAATTGCTGTGGTACAAATTATGTTCCCTGTGTCCCCACTGTAGCCAAATTCTTTGCTGAACAACATCATCGGAAAGAGTGGGGAACACTCTTGCTTCCAAAACAGGAGTCTAAATGCAAATGCCTCCTCCAGGGCATTTATTTTGAAGGGATGCATCTGGAGCTACAATTTTAGAGAAATAAAATCTTTGCACAGTCCCTTGGGTCCATTGAGCTTCCAGTCCTGCTCCCAGCTAGGCGGGGGGTTGGCACACAGATTGTGGCACTGATATGACCCTGGACATGCATAAAAACTGAAATTCAGGTCCCTGGGAATCTTCAGAGTAAGATGTTCATGTATGTATTGACTTCAGTGCTCCTAAAGTGGGTGGTCAAAAAATCATGAAAGATTTCCTTCAGTCAGAACATTTGATTTAGACTCTTGCATCCTACTCAGCTTTGAGTAATTTGTCTGGTCCAGAACTCAGGATCTTGCATGTTCTTTTACACACACAGTGTGAAAATCCATATGTGTTTTCAGACTGGAATGCATGGGCAAATGGTATAATCTCCTGTGCTGGTTCTGTGATAGGAGTGTCCTTCACTGAGGTAGTGATTTTTTAAAGCAGTATTTTTTTTCTGCCCATATTATCAATTTAGAAACTGAATCCCAGGACAGCCTAATGTCAGTTAGAAAGTTGAGGATTATCTCAAAAAATACTGTACTGTAAAAAAAATAAATAATAATCTTACTTTCACCTCTGATGTTCCTGTCATCTCTCTCATTTAACTTTATGTGCACTCTTAACTTTTCATTCATTTCATGTTCTGAATGATTCAGGGAATATTATCCTTGTCTTCTCTTCCTCTGTTTTAATTTCTCTGATAAGTATTTTCAGCTGCTGCTCGTTTAAGTTATTAGAAATGTCCTTTTAGAGACTCAAAACTATCAGCTGCCAGATCAATAGTTGTGCTGTGTGCTATGTTACCAGTTATTTTTCCCTCTCCAGATAACTTGCCTTCTCATAAGCTGGTCTGTGCATCTCATAGCTAATTCAATGGGGAAAGCATTTCTGAAGGTTGAGTTGGTGAATACAGAACTCATTAGCAGACCTTCTGCTGTTAAAATTAGATATTAGCCAAAACGGTTTGCAAATATGTTCAACAAATTTCAGCTGAACATAGAGCTCTAGCATTTAGCTGTGGTAGTTTGGATTTAGGTATATATTCTCAGATGGTTATCACTGTTCTTGGTGTTATTTACATCAAGGTCACTTAAACCCACTTTCGCAGTTGCTCCAGACAGAGGTCTGCCTGGAGCTAGTGAATTTTTAGAGCAAAAGATTAACCTATGCCTTTTGTACATGTCCAGTCATTTGTTATGGAATACAATGCTGTAATCTCTTTGGAAGCAAGGGGGTACAACATGCAGAAGATGGTATCTAAATGGCTTGGTTTTTTTCTTTCATTTGGAAAGTAACAGTCTTGAACAGTATTCACTACTGGGCATTTTTTGAAAGTCTAGTTGTATTAACTCTACTGGCCTGTCAAATCTGGAGTTTGATTAATTTTGCCAATTTTAAAAGCATGTTGCAGCTCCACCTAGTATGTTTCATTTCCTGTAATAAAATATTGTTTAAAATTGATTCATGCTGGGAAAAAAAAGCTGTATTTCACTGCAAAGTAATTTCTTTAAAGGGAAAGTAAATCTTTTAATGTTTTTGGCTGGTGAATTGCCTTGAAGTCATTTTGAAGCTTTAGCAGTGGGAGCTTAGGCCCAGATCCAAAACTTGAGGTATAAGAGAAGCGTTTGACCTAGATAGTGTTAAAGCTGGTAGGAAGTTACTGTCCCCCGGTCTGAGACTCAGTAACTTTGCATGGTCCCAGTTCAAAGGGTCACAAGACCCTGCTGATGGCTTGTTGACCCTGAGCAATAGTTTAACTTTATGGCTTATTTACATGTATATGTTTTCCTGTAGAAACAAACTGTTTTAGTAGAACTGATGAAATGCAGTTTTCCTATGACTTTGTAGTCTAAATGCTGTATCTACTAAAGGTCTCTAGATCCTTCCTGTGCCAAATGTCCCACTTCCCACAGGCCTTCCCAATAGCCCCAGTTTCTTCCTCAGCTCATTACCCACAGCCTTCCTGAAAAGCACTTGAGGTAAGGCTGCAGCCTCATGACTTACATCTGCAGTACTAAAAGAGGGAAAGATTTTTTTGTGTGTCCTAAAATTTAAGAGGTAGAACTGCTTTCCAGGCTAATAGTAAGGGTTGTAAAATGCAAACAATTAAATTTAAAATTAAAATTAGCATGACTAAAGGATTTCATTTGCAGAACAGGATTTTAGCTGTAATTTGGCATTTGACTTACAGTGAAGATGACAGGTTACAGATTCAAGAATAATAAAAACTACCTCTGGAATGAATTTTCTTTTACATCTCATTGCAACACATTAGAGACATACATTATTTATCATTGCATGGATCTCATCTTAACAAACTCCAAAGCCTTGACATTCTCTACTCTGATTATACTACAGTAAGAGATAATTATTCCAGGAATTTCTCTGTGGTGGGGTTTCACAACTGTTGCAAACTCCTAAAACAATTGAGATAACATAAATATTGACAGTAAAGAAAACAAAGGAATTTTCATGTTTTACAATTGCTTGCAGGAGATACTCCAGATAGCTGAGAAAATGCATGGCCAGCGTCTTTCTCTGAAATTGCTTTGGTATCTTCACATAAATACAACCAAGCTGACCCTACTGTGGAGTAAGAGGTGAGATTTCTCTGATCCCCTTGAGAAGAAATGCTTCCAGATTTGCCTGTGCCAGGAACAAAACTAGGTTCTGCTTAAACTCATCTTACATCACTTGACCAGTGCCTAGTGGGAGCAGAACTATTACAGGTGCTGACATAAAGTGGGCTGAATGGCCAAAAAACAGATACCGCTGCCACAGTTTGCAAAAATGGCTCTGGCATTTCTCCACTAATATTGGAAGAGGGTCATGATCCTGAGATCCATTCTTAGTTAAGCATCAAAGACAGAAAGGAAAGGTGACTTCTATGGCTGAAATGCAACAGTTCAATATTCAATTTCAGCTTAACTTCAGTTTGGAAAAAAACAAACAGAAGAAAGAATAATAATGCTGTTATGTTATAAACTCTGTCATATTCCCAGCAAATACAAATTTCTTACAGGAATATAGAAGAAAGAATGCATACTTTTTCAGTAAAGGAGACAAGATGTGGATGATGAGAAGGGGTTTTCTCTTCTCTCTGCTACATCAATCTTACTGTGGATTAACTCCATGGGCTCAGTGGCATCAAGCTGACAGACCAAGCCAAGAACCAGGCTTTGTGTTAATGAGCTCTCATGGGCTTGCCTGGTGAGTGTAATTTTCTGGGCAAGAACATAAGGTTTCTGAATATCCTCTCCATTACAATGTTCTCTCCATTCAGTATCATCTCCATTCTGCTGTTCCACTTGGAGTTGGGTCTAATTTACACAAGACGAGATCTAGCAAAGATTTGTAAAGGGGCTTTGGAATATGTCTACCAGGAAAGTCGAGTGACTTATCTGGCTAAAAACTAATGATAGAATCAGAGAATAATTCATTTTCATCATCTGAACTACTGTTATCCCAATTCCTGACAGAGCTCAAAGAATAAGTCATATTATGAAAAAAATAGTATGAGAATGAAGTTTTTATTTTATTTTAAAAAGTGAATTTGCTGAATTCCTGACTGAATACAGTATTATTCTTTTTATCCACTTTCCAGGACTTTGAGGATTTGGCTTGTTTATAACAATATAATCTCTTTCATCATATTCTAGAGAATCACAGTATAAACAACAATCTATTACACTCTGAGCAATAGATGGAACTTAATATTTTGGTGAGAGGTAAACAGCTTGGTAAAGAAGAATATCCTCTCTTGTTTTCTCCTTAGTATCTTCTGGATCACTCTACATGCTGTGATTGTGAGGAAGGAAAAAAAGTTGAAACATAAAAGAGTCTGTGAGGAGATAGACTAGACTAGACTAGAATAGAATATTTCAGTTAGAAGGGACCTACAATGATCATCTAATCCAACTGCCCAACCACTTCAGGGCGGACCAAAAGTTAAAGCATAATATTGAGGTCATTGTCCAAATGCCTCTTAAACACTGACAGGCTTGGGGCATTGACCATGTCTCTAGGAAGCCTGTTGCAGTGTTTGACCACCCTCTCCATAAAGAAACACTTCCTCATGTCCAGTCTGAACCTTCCCTGGTGCAGCTTTGAACCACAAGTCTTTTCACTGAATAAATACCAGTGAAAAGAGCTCAACACCCCCCTCTCCATTTCAGCTCCTCAGGAAGCTGTACAGAGCAATGATGTGCCTTGTTTCCCTGGCACTGGCCTTCCTGGTGTAGACCAGGCTGCCCATCAGTTCTTTCATCTGTTTCCATCACTGTTAATGTAGGAGGAATAAAAACTTGTTGCCATCCCGCTCTTGCTTCATCGGGACCCAGCCCTGCTCCTTTTAAAGCCAATGACAAAAGACACACATCTCATTTCCTCTAAAGGTACTTAATATATGTCTGTTACATTCAAAGGACCTGAATGCCCCTGACATTTAGGTACAAATATCCTTTGCAGTCACCAGCTCTGGTTTTTGTCTCAATAAAATTTCTAAGAGTTCCTCCTCATAAAGCAGTGTATGGGTGGACAATATTTTGACACATATCTTAATTAAAGATAAGTAATTTCCCAATGGGTAAAAAAAAGACCATGCCAATAATTTCCACCCAACACGAATTTCACTGAGCTTTAAACACATAAAGTTTGTAAGAAAAGAAGCTTTATTTGACAGCCTGTGTACAAAAAAAGCTTCATTACTGTCCCAAATGGGAGATTACAAGACGCGGACTTGCAAAAAATCCCATTAACTGCCTGTACAATTTTCCCTTTTAACAGCTTAAATCTCGCCCTAATAGACCCTTTTGATGCTTAGCTTTGTAAAACAGCCCAAAGAAACCGCTCTTTTTACTATTTCAAATGAGAGAAAAACTTTATGTTGGAAATTGTTAGTCACCACAGAATTTTCTATCAGTTCTGAAGATTTGGCCTGCTGGGCATGATACAAAATTTTGATGTCAATAAGCATTTTCCACTGATTTTAACAGCTTCTGGATCTCAACATTTGTAGACTTCAAGTATGGTTTCTGCTCTTGATAGTCATAAGAATAGTTTTCTAGCTATTTTTTTTTGAGCACTCTGCTTAGTGCTTAATTTTTTAAGCAGAAATAGACAAGGAGGTAAATGCAACTGCAGAAAACATTGTCTCAAATATCTGATGTACTGTGGAGTGTCATCATACACAGCTCAAAGTCTGAAATTATGCTACCTTAATGGAATCTGTCAAGTTAAATGTGGAACACTGAAAAGTGTATGTGAGCAAGTATTGCAGTACAATACTAGGTTTATTTCTATTTGGTATAAGTTGATTCAGAATATTTGAACTAAATTCAGTTAATCCAAAACAATAACATTCACACAAAGAGATAATAGTTATTTAATTAACCTGATTAAACAGATCAGATTTTCCTTACTATATTAGTCAAAGAAAAGTAATAGTAGAGAGGATGAAAATCTCCTTAAGTCTCATAAGAGAAGGCAGTTTGGGGTCAGATCCCAAAGGGGTGTCAGCAGTGCCTCTACCTCAGGAAATCTTGAAAAGGTCGATGAAATTATAACAAAGACTATTTTGTGCCCCCTGCACTGCTCACACTGCTCATCAGTTGATTTTTTTTGCCTGATCGTAATTTACTTTTTTTTAGCAGGGTATGGAAGTATTGCTGGTACAGGTGATGATCTATCTACCTCAGTTAAATGTAAAAGTGTCACATTTCTTACAATATATCTCTGAATTCCAAATAGCAGGAAGATGGAAAAACATTCTGGAACAATAATCATGTGCTTGCCCTCTCCTGTTTGCCCAGGGCATTTATTTCACCTGCTGTCAGTCACAGGATACCAGGATGGGTGGACTTCTGTTCTTATCTTATGGAACATATGTCACTATATAGGACATATCCACTTGCAATTATGTTTTTACCAAGGTGGTTTTGTAACTTTTCTGGTGGAACCTTTTGTAACCTTCTGATGGAACCTAACAACAGGTTTTTGAAGTTGCTTTGTGTTGAAAAAGTATAGTAATACAAATATTTCATGGATTGGAGCATCTGTGTTCATTTGTATATTCATTCTCAAACTTGACTGTGATCCTCAGAGTGAAGACAAAGTTTCCAGTCAGGTCAAGTGTATTTACGAATATTTCAGTTTTCCAATGTTTAAGGACTGTCTTCATTGATAATCACATACACTCTTCATTAATAATCATACACACATACAAAATAGAAAAAGTATGATTTATTGTATTATGAACAGTTTTTCTGTTTATTTAGTTTATTTAGTTTAACTAAATACTGATTGAATGACTTGGAAACTTAATTTTATGAACATGTTCCTTTGCAGCTTTCAAACAAGTACCATGACCAAGACTTTCAAGTGGTTTTCACAGAAAAGTTTAAAGTAACAAAAAAGAAAATTGTGTTCATTGTAATTTCTTTTACTCTTCGTCGTTTCATCTCAGATACCCATGCTCCAGAAAACTTAAAGATTTATTTGGTGTAAAAGTTTTCTAATAGATTCTTTGGGCCTCATACCCTCCCTCTCTTCACAATCTCAAATTCATTAATTCTGGGGTTTAAGTGTATTCTAAACTTGATTAAATGAATAGCCTACTGTGTTGTACCAGGGTAACTGAAAGTAGGACTTTGACAAGAAATGTCAGCCCTGAATCCTCATTAATGAAGTGACATCAGAATATTTTAATTTAGTCTTTCATTCCAAGAGTAATATAATTGATGTAAAGTAAGAAACAAAAGAAGGTTCTGTATTTTGTTTGATTTTGTTTGTTTGTGGATTTTCTTCCAACTTACAACAACAGCATCAGGTACCAACCCTGGATTAGAAAAGCTGAATAAAATAGAACAAATACATCTGGAACAAGAAGCAGAAATACATTCATAACAAATGGGTACAAGCTGTGAAAAAAACAGAGACCTGCCCATACCATATGAATGAATATAATGTCCTTCTTCTTTATACACTGTTAAAAACAGTAACCACCAACCTAAAATCCATTTCCGTGCTTGTGCCAATATTGATGTTGCTACAGTAAACTAATTTGCTAATTTCAATCTCAGCTGGAGACTTCCACTGAAAGCCTGGAGGAGTACATGGGTTTTTGAAATGACTGAGATACACACCAATGACAGTAAAAGACTCTCAGGACTTTACTACTCCCCCATCTCATAAAAGTTAGGAATTGAGCTTGCTGTCATTATCACTTTCCAACAGAGAATTAAAAAAATAGAGGATTGTCTGAAACACCAGTCACCTTGAAAATTAAGTATTTTACTGATTGTTGCAAGAGCTCTCCAGGTGGGGATTTCAGACAGCCCCAGGGATTCCACCGGGCTGCTCCTGCTGTGTCAAGTCCAATTTATTTGCTTACGAGTATTGATTATGTTGTGGGTGGAGTGTCACAGAGATTCTTCCTGCAGGATCAATCAAATTGTACATGGACAAACCATGTAAATAGTCAATAGAATATATTCCTACAGATGCAGAAATGGTCACGTAGGACAGCTCTTTGGTAAGGTGTTTCGAAGCTGTTTTGTATGTGGTAGAGACAATCAATAACATTTTATTACTCATGTGCTGAAGTGGTCATGTACAGCCACAGGACAGGTAGATTATGTGAAATGAGCAGAAGAGCATATCAGGGAGTCTCGCTCTATCCATCTGAAGATGCTACTGCCATGAGAATTCTTGCAACTGAGACTCCTGTGGTGTCCACCAGACAGTCCAATCCCCTACACCCTGCACACGATCCTGTGCCCCAGTCCAAATAATTTGACCTGTACACAAAAAGTTCTGTCTCTTGAGTGTCTGTGCAGTACCAGCACCCAGATGATGCAACTTGATGACAAGAAAGAATATGGATTTTTCATAGTAGATGGGTATAAAAGAAAAGCAGCACTCCTTTGGAGTACTCTTAAGGATGTCAAGCCTGAGATTCACAAGAGCCCAGCACATGATGAGACTTCTCAGGGAGGTTGCACAGTTTCCTTCCATGAACGTTTTAAAGATGCAGCTGAGCAGCCTGATCTGACTTCAGATCTGATCTGGATTTGAGCAACAGATGTTGTCCTCCCATCCAAATTTTTTTATCATCCTGTGATAAGAATACAACAGAAACACAAGATTGTGTTTACATCTTTATCAGAGGTGAAAGCTGCACACAGAAAGAGAATGAAGACTCATCAGAATAAAGGTGCTCTGAATACTGTTGCTCAGTGACATTATGCAGGACTGAAAGAGCTGTGGACAATGACTGAACCTTCTGAGAGACATATGGACACCTGGATGACAAATACAAGGCCATATTCTTACAGTTGAAAGAAAGCAACAGTTAAAAAATATGAGACAGTCCTCAGCAAGGTGAACATGGAATACTTGCTTTTTAGAAAGCAGTTTTCAAATAATTCAACATGAGCTTGTTTATTAGAGAACCATGGACAGGTGCCTTTGGAGATGATTTCTAATTGCAGAAACACACCAGCTGTAAATGATGTGTATGGAGTGTTTGGAAAGGAAAAGAAGAAAGGGGAATAAGTTTTTGGAGAGGTAAGAATGTTTAAGAGGCTCAGGTCACTTGGAAAGGAAGATTCTGTGTAGAAGGAAAGGAATAAGAGAGGGATAAATTTGTGAAATGGGGGGAGGAAGGAAGAAAATCAGGAAACATTCTAGAATGCTCCTCATGAGAGTTTCTAGGCATCTTGTCAAGGTTACTTCAAGGGAATAAGGGTCTAATATCTTTCTAGAACATCATAAAAGTCCTTTGACTTCATACAGACTTTTCATTCACATTAAGAAAACTGATTATATTTAGGTATTGACTTAAAATACAAAAGAGTTCCCAACACTGCCTGGGAAAAATTTCAAGTCTGTTTTATAGCCTTAGCTGTACTAAAGCCAAAAGAGGATATTAGAAAAGAGCTAATTATAATTATTACTCTGAGAGAAAATGATAATATCAAAGGCATTTCAATGTTCATCCATTTCAGAGGACCTCATAAAGTTCAGGAAAAAGTCTGATTGAGTTCATAATGGGAAACCTTTTCAAAAGTACTAAAGTGGTTTTGGAATCTAAGTCCTCTGTATACCCAGAGGAAGAACTGACTGAAAGGACACAAGTCATCCTTATAGAGCATAGATGGGTGCATTAGGAACTTGGAAAAAAAACATTTGTTGTTATTTTACCGAATATTAATATTTATTCTACCCATCACCTGCTTTTGGAATAGAACTTCAGATAGTCATGGAACTGATTTGCATTTGTAACCCTCAAAAAACCAAGGCTGTGACACAATTCAACGGTCTGCATGGCCCAGGAGGTTTAGGGTACCAGGCTTCATCTCTGAGCAGCACGACATAAGATTCACTGATTTGCAAAGTCTTTTTCTGTTCTCTCCTTACTCCTCCCATGCTTTCCCATGTAGGAGTCTACACCTTGTTTGGTGAGAGAAGAAGAGAAGGAGATATAGTGTGGCAGATTTGATGGGAGCATGCAAAAAGTACTTGCTCCTTTTGCCAAATGTTCTGCACTTTTCTCAGTTAAAGTTTTCCCCTATGACATTTTTCATGTTCCCATGAGGAAAGGGAAGTAGGGAAGATGGGGATCCTGCACTTTTAAGAACCTGGTGAACTGAAGACTTAATATGTCAGAGAGCACATCCTTGAGCCACCAAGACGTGCATTCCACTTTGGTCTATCTAGACTGACATGGGAAATAGCATATTTTCTTCTCAGGAATGCCTGTGCAATAAATTTCTAGAGATTAATATGTGCTCCAGACAAATGTAAAAGCTTTCAGTACAGTCAGGTTTTTTTGAAGACGTTCATAACAGTGGCAGTTGCCTAGAATTGCACTGTCCTGTCCTGGGCAGACAGAGAAAGAAGAGGTGTCTAAAAACCAACATAATGATTTGTCCTATGTCCTCTTTAATGAGAAATTGTTGAATGTAATAGAGATAGGAATGACATTAAATCATCACAATCTGAAGTCAGACAAACAGGTAACACACAGGGATCCCTGAGTCAAATTTTATTTGCATTGGGGTTTTTTTAGCAGTGAGTTATTGTCAGCTTCAGTGAATTTTTGTTCTGATTTAGGGAATGAAAATTTTAAAAAGTGGGCATTAGCCATTTCTTCTTCATTCTTAATTCTGAATTAGTTTTAGAATTTCAGTCAAACACATCTGTGATTTTTGTGGAACAAAATTACAAATCCTCCAAGTCTTTGTTTCTCTGTATAAAGCATTTTAAGCTGTTCTCCACAAGCTGTTTTCCCCCTTGAAGTGACACTGATCAAAGTAATGAAATTGGCACCAAAACAAGCGTTACTGTGACTAGTTTCATTGAGTGGTTTACACATATTACCTGTGTAGAAATTGGTTGGCTTTTTTTTAAACACTGAGGACTGAAAAATACCCATCTGTAAGTAACATTTACTATGTAGGAGAATTCTTCTCTGGTGCTTCCTAAGGCAAAGAAAAACCTTTTTTTCTAACAGCCACATAGACATTAGCAACACACTATGTGGGATATAGGATATCTTCAGAACATTTTATGGCGAGTCTGACAGAACACAGACTTAGGCTGATGGTTCTGTCAGACTAATTTTGAGCATCTTTTAATTAAGATGGTGATTATGACTAGCTTTCCAGAGACATTACCAGACAAGTAAAGATACTGAAATTGTGTATTAAGTTCTCATGAGAGATCTTGAACAGTTTTCCTGGCAGTGTGTGTTTCAGTCATCCAAGTCTGTTAGAATATCAACTCAAAGATTCATCCTTCTGCTTTTCATTTGAATTTTCTAAGTGGGCTACATCCAAAGTAGACATGTGGGATTTTAGAAAGTTCACATGCAAAATGTTATTCAAAAACACTATAATGGATTGGCTGGCATGCAAGGGCACATGTGTACACACATGTGACTCTGTGTGTGTACCATTGCTGTCTGCTGGGTGGCATCAAAACTGCCCCCATTTATATCAAAGATCAAGCAAATAATCATTTTCCTCTATCATAAAAAGAAAGAGGTTGACATTCTAAATTCTCCTGTTATGGAGCATATATTCAACATGTGTAAGTGGCTTCTGTGCCAGCAGGTTTAAAGACTCTGGAAGATATTTGAGACACTAAAGTTCTTCTATGACTTTTTGAGGAAATTTGATCAGGTCTGTGGAATAAGACCTTATTTATAAGTTTCAAGTAGATGAAACTTGTGTGCAAATTTTGTTGCAAACCAAGCTCTGCAAGGCTGGTGCAGTCTTGCATAAAATAGTTTCCTTTTCTAGTCCTAAAATAAACTGTTCCTTTCACACACATACAACAGCATTACTTGCTTGATGGACAAGATACTCATCTTCTCCGAATCTGCATGTCTCTGGAGTTTAACAAGATGAAACCACGTATAAAAGCTGAGAATCTGTTCTGTGAAATGCAGTCTGGCAGAAATCTGTATTTGTATCTTCTTAGCTCAGACTGAACAAGGGAAAATTAAAAAACTCATGAAATGAGGCTTTTAATTCATGGTGACCAGATTGGTTGGGAACACTGTTTGAGTTTTATGGGTTTTTATAGATCGGTAAAACATATCTGTTCAACTGGATCGAGTTTTCATTCAGCCCCCAGCACACAGCACAAGTTACTATCCAAACACCTATCTTCCTTCAATTGCCTTTGTTCTCAATAAAATAAAAAAAGCCCCAAGAAGGGACTTCAGATGTAGCTGTCACTGTCTTGAGAGTTGATGTCATTATCTCTGTGATGTCAAGAATGAATCACAAGAGTTTCTTTGTTTCCCTCTTTTGGGCTGTTCTGGGTTAAAAGCATACTTTTGATTTACCATTTGAGGTGAAGAACATTGTTCTTTTTATGTATATCTGTTCATTTCTGTGATAAATGGCACTTAAGATTTTATTGTTCAGTTAGTGACCTGACATGTGTTTATTTTTGTGTCCTTTTAAGATCCATGACCATTATTTTTTATTTAGACATATTTTCCTTTGTCCCTTTGTTTCACCTGCCTTTAATAGACTGCTATCATTGTCTTTGAATGAATGTCAGATGTGCTTCTCTCTACAGGAAAAGTGCTTTTAATCTTCTTTGCACATTGCAACCTCTAGCTTTTTCTTATCCACTCTTTAAATACAACAATACTGGATGACTGCTAGGCTCATGTCTCTTTTGAGGGCACTGATGGACTCTGTACTGTTAGGATGTTTTTTCATGATTCTATCATCCTTTCCAGCTGAAAAATTGACAAGATAAGAATTTATAAGAACTGTGGTGTTTTAACAGACCCTTTATCTCTTATGTTCTATAATCCCTGTGGAGTTTCAGAAGTGGTTGGGCTGTGATGAAGCACGCCTAGGCAGAAACTGAATAACCAAATGTTCTGAGTTATGTTCTAGCATCCACTAAGTAAAACTGTTCATCTTTTCATCCATATAAAATGAAAAAAAATTGACTGAGAGCTGATTGATACTTTCCTGATCTTGAGAGCTCCACAGATATCACAGAATTCGAAGGCTTCCAGCCTTTGAGTCCACAACCCCTTTTTAAGCTAGGAGGTGCAAATGTGCCCAGAAATGCAGTGTTAAAGGATGTGACCCATAAGAAACATTGTGTTCCCTGTCAGTATGACAATGGTTTATACATTCAGGCCAAGCAATGGGATTAAATACAGGATTACTACAGGATTAATCCCTTGTTGTGGTTTTAACCCCAGCAGGCAGCTCAGCCACACACAGTCACTCACTCCCCTCACAGCAAGATGAGGGAGAGAATCAAAGGGAAAAGTTAGAAAACTTGTGGGTTGAAACAGACAGTTTAATAGGTAAAGCAAAAGCAGTATGTGCAAGCAAGGTAAAAAAAGGACTTAATTCACTACTTCCCATGGAAAGGCAGGTGTTCAGCTGTCTCCAGGAAAACAGGGCTCCATCATTCTCTATGGTTAGTTGGGAAGAAAAACACCATAATTTTAAATACCCCTACTTTGTTCTTCTTTCCCCAGCTTTTATTGATGAGCACAACATCATATGGAGTGGAATATCCCTTGGTCAGTTAGGGTCAGTTGTCACAGCTGTGTTCCCTCCCAACTCCTTGTGTGCCCCCAGCCTCCTCACTGGTGGGGTGGGATGAGCATCAGAAAGGGCTCTGCTCAGCCAAAGCTAGAAATTACTGTGTTATCAACACTGTTTTCATTAAAGATCCAAAACATAGCGCAATACAAGATATTATGAAGAAAATTAACTGTAACCCAGCTAAAACCAGTGCATCCCTAATCACTCAGGGATCCTCTGATACTGAGTGAATCGAGACCAACAAGCACTTCCAAATGCACTGGCCAGATGCCTGCTAGACCCGTGTTGGCTGGTAAGCAGTACCAAAGAGGTTGTGCAGGTCTGCCTATGTGGGGGTGGCAGGGGCTGGTAACTTGCTATTGGAAAGCAAAGAGACAAGGGATGCATAGGGACTGCCACGTGTCTGGACACATCTCTAACTCCGCCTTCATAACTGAGAAGGTGAGTTGGGCTCTGTCTTTGAAAGAACATGAATCTATAGTCTTTCCTTAGTCTTCAATTCCTTCTACCAGTCACTTTTATGTCAGGCCACACAGTGTGAAGACTAGTGAATGAAAAAGCTAAATTCCCTTCTGTTTTTGTGGAGATTGTTAAGATACACTGTTGTACCATCACCCTTCGTCTGTACTTTGGTATCAATTATCATGTCATGTGAGAAGGCTGGACCAGAAAACACACACGCAGAGTACACTTGCACTTTCATGAGTCCTTGCTGTGGTCTGATGGGCTTCAGCAGCACTGAGCTTGGAATGAGAGCACATGGCTGTGGGATGCACAGTGGTGGACCTCAGGTCTTCATGCAGGTGTAGGACCTCATGCTAGGTCATGCAGAATATGTAATGTGCAAACCTACAGGGCAAGAGCCCAAGGATCACCCCCACAGCCTGGTGCCTGCCAAGATTTCTTCAAAACCATGGCACATTTAGATGACAAAGGAATTTGGCCTGAAAATTGTAGCACAAGTTGTTCTTTCCACAGTGTCACAGAGTCAGGAAGACCATAACTGCTCTAGTATAGGAAATATCCACAGCAGAGCAGCAGATAGGCAGTGAAATGAAAGTATGATCCAATCTCATGCAGCTCAGTGAAACACCTACCCTGATCACCGTCAAAACTGTTTTGAAGAAGTCAAACTACAGAAGGAAGTCACTTTCCTGCATTCTCTGATTTTATCATGTTTCCAGCCCCGTTATTCATTCCTTGTTATTTCTACCTTTCCCCAGTGCTTCAAAACACTGACCTTTCCTTTAGGGAAATACTCTTTTGAAATTCAATACCTAGTCTAACAATCATAGTAAATTAACTTTTCAGCTCATTTTTACTTTGAAAGTACAATCTCAGTGGCAAGAGATGACTTAGTAGTTTTAAACCAAGTTCTCAAAGGCATAAATTAATGTGAAAAAACATAAATATTTTAATTTTTTCAATCTGGAAATCTGCTCAGCCTGGGTTTTTCTCACTGTTTTATCCTGGCTGTTGAATGGATAAGATGATTATATTATAGTTTCATAAATAATGTGTGATAAGAAAGAGATGTAATTCAGGTGGAAAATGGAAACTCAGACCCTGAGATTAGTTCACTTGCTTAGAGCAGGGTGCTAATAACTGCAAGGCTGTGGGTTTGATCTCCATATGAGCCACTTAAGAGTTGAACTCAATAATCCTTGTGGGTCCCTTTCAACTCAGAATATTCTGTGCTTTGCTGGAAGATGGGAGCTTCTTGGAGAACAGTTGTATTGAAGACCTGGGAGGAGAAACATATCTTCTGAAAGAGGTTTGACTGTTCAAAAAATAGTAGATTGGATTTGACATTCCTGAAGATTTAAGAGAGCACAGGACTGCTGAGATCTGTACTTCCTCTCATTCTGTCTGCGGCTCAGTTTACAAGAATACATCATGCTTGCAAACATAATTCTTGCTTCTCTCTCCACAAACATTTTGAGTATTTTTTTCACATATTATTTGTTTCTGTGTCTAATAATAAATGTGAGGTTTCTTCTGAGCCTGGGAATAAGCTCCAGTGTCAGGTGTTTTCTGTGCTGCCTAGTAAGCAATGAGACAGTACACAAGTTTTATTGCTCTGTTGGATGCCCACCAAAATGGCACTATGATTACTTTTTTAATTTTTTTTTAATTTATTTTGGGGGAACAGCTGGTTAAGGCTATGTTTTCCTTGTTTTTTTCATGACAGAGGGCAATGATCCTTGCTGGTGTTACTCATGTGATGCCACCAGCAATGCCTGCATGTGGCCCTTGAAAGAGGTTCATTTAAATCAAGGGTATTAAATGAGAGAAAAAGCTCAGGCACACGGTAATGCAAAACATTTCTGACTTCAAATTCTAGCCAGTAACAACATTGCCGGAGGCTTAATTTTATGGTTTCAAAAGCCACAAAATCTCTCATGTGAGTACAGGCAGGTATTACACCGTTGTTAATTTTATTTATATTTACTCAGCCAAGCAAAGGATGACCTTGTTTGTTTACAAGAAAAACTGATCTGAGCACATGAAAGTACTGGGAATGCATGGCTGTAAGATTTAAAAGATGTCATTTGAATTTTTTCTTCCTTGAAATGTCTCGCTCTGGGAGACTTTTCAATCAATGAGTGTCCCAGGACCTCAAAAAGTCAAACAGAAGTTTAAATGAGGAATATTTAAGTAGCGGGTACTTCCTCCCATCCCACTTATCTTTCTTATAAGGGCTTAAAACCTGGAAGAAAGAAATGTAATTTTGAGGTTTACTTTATTGTTAAAGAAAATTTTGCTGCTTAACACTGATGATTTAGAAACAATTTGAAATGGCACTCTTTTTTTTTTTTTTCCTACAGCCAGACTGAAATAGATACAAAAAACTAAGCCTGACAAGCTGTGTGTAATTAATATAAATTTTGTCCTAAACCAGTAGAATCAAATTAAATATTGTAACATTTAGCACATCTGCAAAGATATATGCTATCAAATTTACAGTGCAATATAAATGTTCATAAAGAAGATTAGTCATTCAATTTTGAAGCCCAGAAATAAAAATTAAAAATTAAACAAACCTAAATTGAGCATTGATTACAGTATTTTTTCTACCCCACTTAATTAATTCTGGTAAACCTAGGGTACTTAGGACTGCTATTTCAGGACGGAAAGTTACCTATTCTAGGCTACTGCTAAATTTTATGAAAGCCATGGTTCTGGAAGGCAAAGTGGGGGTTCTTCTCTGCTAAGACCTGAGCAGGGTAAAGAGGACCTCAAAGACCTTTTTGTACGAGTACTGGACACTGGTGTAGGGGTTGTGTAATGAATTGGGCCCCACTGTTACCTCTTCTCATGGTGGCTTTATATTCTGATTGTACATTTGCTCTGCAGTTCAAAGGTGTAACAAAAGGTCATGTAGACCTACAGGAATTATCTTTAATCACCTTCAGTGTTAATGGTAGTGTATCCTCAGCAGCACAGAGCTGAGCTGGTCAGTAATGACACAGAGTGCAGCACCTGGCAGATGCCCTGAACCCTATTCCATAGCTACACTCTTCACCTGAACTTACTAAATGAAACACAGTTTGGGTGTGCACAAAACAGACACTCTGGGTGTTTACGTGCACAGAAAAAGAACTGATTTGATCCACATGTCATATATGTTAGATTAATATATCTTTTATGGCTTCTTTTCTTAAAAGAAAAAAAAATTGAAAACCACATGTCAATTCCCTCAGTGTCAGGTATCAATGTTGAAGGAAGTGAATTGATCCTCAAGCACCAATGTTTCCTTTTAAATCTTCAAATTATAAAGAAGAGATGAACCTTTCTGCTTGTTAGGAAAAAATCCTTTTACCATTGACCTCATAAAGCCCATACAGCTCATAATGGTGCAGGCCTCATCATGGCACTGACCTCATAAAGCCCATACATGTCATAATGGTGCAGGCCTCATCATGGCACCATTAAAGTTTGCTTAATATTCTAAAGTGAGTTCAGGGAAAGAGGCTGGATCTGAAGTAATTTTACTTCTCTGGGGCAATGAATCCAAACAGGGAACCACTGCAATATTTGTGCCAAAAATATATGAGAAGCTGGGGAACCTCTGGTGTCACTTCATGTCACAATTGAAGGGACAAGTGAATCTGTACTTTTCAGACAAGTGTTCAAAAATGGGAAGAGAGTGGCAAATTCTGTGTCAGCATAACATGGTAGCAAGAACTGCAGCCACATCTTTGGTGGCAGTTCAGATGTCCCTTTTGAGATGCAGCACATAGTCTCATGACGGAAATACAAATACATATGGCCCTGTTGCCTAGATCTGTTGTTTTATCAATTACTTGAATGGGAATCACTACAATTTTGATTTAAGAATACCTTATATCCACTTCGTATGTTTTGCAAATCATTAAAAAAAATCAGGTATTGCAGCATTAACTCAGGGATTTAATTTTATTTTTTTCACTGCACCACTTTTGTGACAATTATTTGGCTGAATTAAAACAGAGCTTTCCTAAAGACAACGAAATGCTCAGAGTGGCTGCCTGACAAGGTCATGCATAGAGTAATAATTTGCATGGAGCTGGAAGAAGTACATATCTTTCTAGGGCATAAACAAGCTTTGAGAATGCCAAAAATAATACAAGCAAAATAATTATAACTTGAATCAAACCAGCTTGTTTCTTTTAACCTTCCCACATATTCAGTTAATTTATTGAACTCTGGGCATTGCAGTTAGAGCTCCAAAGAGCTTCTTTGTTCTGTTTTGCTGCACTCCACTGCATGAATGATCAGGGAATGTAGCAGTGCCCTTGATTCAGATGTTTACAAATCACAGACCTGTGGTATTTGACTATCTTATCAATACACATGATACGGATAGGAACTTGTTCAGAGTCATGGTAGCACAAAGAGATACTGCCTGAATTTCATTACTTCACAAGTTGCAGGGATGTCTTTCAAAAGCCATGAGGTATTGCTTTTTTTAAAAACAAAAAAAGAATATCCACCATCACCTACCTGCTTACATAAAATTACTACTACTTCTGATCATAAGGGTACATTACTATTCTTAACATGAGAAAGCAATTATAAATCAAATTTGTAACATTTAAAGGCACTGAAAATACTACATCTGACCCCAGCAAGATACTGCAGCAAATATTATGTGTGGGTGGCAAAGAAATATTTTTTCTGTTTTCTGTAGAATGTGATAATGAATTAGGTGGTATTTGATGACCATGGGACAATTAACTCTGCCCTATGACTAATCCAATGAGTTGTTTGGTGTTGTTTTATTTGTGTCGATTTATTCTTTTAAGTTTATTTAGGCATCTTTGAATTTCAAAAAAACGAATTATATGGTTTGTTTGTACCCATGCCATATATAGCCGATAACATTACAGGTGTATGCTTCATAGAGAGTCTTGCCTGATTTAACTAACGCATCAGCCTAGTGAAATGCTGGCCAAATCTGTAAGGAAGGTGTTTTCTCAGAACTGTCATGGTGGAGGAGACTCAGTGGAACATGTTTCTGTGTTGGTGAAATCATGTGTGTCTTGGATAAATTACTTCGTATACAATCTGTTTGGGCAGGGGTGGTAGTGAACTACTGTATGACTCAACTGTACCCTGACTACTGTGAGGCCATGATGTTGGACAGAGGAATTAACTTCAGGTTCCTATGAAGTTCTGAATATCTGATGTGATATACATATAACTGTTGAAAATTTTGATGGCCTAGACCGGATAGTTGTCAAAATAATGTCTCTAACCCTTTGTCATGAAAATAAAACTCAGGGAACCTCTAACAAGGTCTTGTAGCAAGAAAACATACATTAGGATAGGTCTGGCAGACGGGCAAGGTATTGAAACTATACTGTTCCAACATCACAGGAAGTGTGTGGTGGTGCTGATGACATGAAGAATTCCAGATCTGAGCATCAACTTTGCAGAGCTTTGTGTTTAATATTAATAAATGCATTTTCTTCAAAAATGTGAAGTTGTTCCATTAAGCTTACAGAGAAAATGTTCTGTGTACATCTGCAGGCAAGCAAGAGAAATTATGGAAGAGAAAACATGATTGCCTCTACTACCCAGAAGAGACAAAGGCTGAAGCATTCAACCATTAAAATAGTTCTGTGGTATAAAGGAGATTAGCTTGAAATCTCTTGTCAATAGACATATACATACAGGAAAGCAATTTAATGTGTCCCCATTTGTTAGTGTATTGAATTAGGCAGGGAATTTTGGCATTCACTGAGAGCAAGTAAATACTTTCCATGGCCTGATGAGAGTAGATTATTGATCAGTTGTACACATTTGTCTATAAAACAATGGTCCCAATCCTTTTGCTGAGGCAGATGAATTTAAAGTGAACATGCAGAATCGAGTCAGAAATGTGACAATCCATCAATGTGATGGTGAGTTCTTTTCAGTTCAGGCTTTGATTGGCAAAACAAGATGTGTAGGGTGGTCAAAGAAAGAAAAAATACCAATCTCTTGCTTATGAAAGGTCATTGAGGGCATGTTTGCAATATGTTCTGCTGGGGAGCACAGAGATCTGTGAAACGTGATGGTAGTGCTTTGCTGCAGAGATGACTGGGGAACAGTGGTTAAAATCTCTGCTCATAATAAAATCCATGTTATAAATGATTATTTGGAACTTAGAAATATTTCATTCATTAATTAAAAATTAATATATATGTAACCAAATTTTTTTTCTAGGAGTATTTATGGACCTTGAAACAGCAAGAATGATAAGAATATTTGAAAATTCACATCAGAAAAATGTTATCGATTAGTTGATATTATTTTTGATCTCATTATTTTAAATAATTTTTTTCAGGGAGAGAGGTTGGCATTAAGTAGAAACAACTTTTCACTTTTGGCTTCCTTGCTGAAAGATTGATTGGTTATTTTAGATCTTCACAAAGAAATATTTTCCTCTGCGTAGTATGAATATACCATACATGCACAGATCTGAATTTTCTGGATATCTACGTTTGTTAAAACTCCTACCATAGAGTAGGCAGCATTTGTGTGAGCAACTACCAAGCCTGAACTGACTTCATATGCAGATATTTCATGGAGATTTTTGTCCTATCTACATCTATATATATCTCTATACACTTTCAAGAATCCATTTATATATATGTATATGTATTCCTGAAAGTCAGCACGAGTATGTAGGCTTGGGTGCATACATCACTTTGATGAGCTGAACATATTGTATGGAGAACATAGGTCTCCAGGTAATTGTAATAGAGGGTAGAGTAGGTCAGTGTAAGATTTAACATTTTGTACGAGTCAGCTTCAGCTGCTGTTCTCCAAATAAAGGAGAGCTGGTAACTGCTTTGTCCTGTTAACAATCCAAAAGAATCTCTGTTACCCTTTTGCTTGACAAGTTATTGAATCTCCTGGAAGGCTGTGATTTATTCCTCTCTTGCTGCTGGCTCATTACTCATGGCTGCCCGCATCACACCCGTCCTCTCCGCACTCTGGTGTGCAGGGGCTGAGGGGTAGAAGGTCCCAGACAGGAGCAGAGCCGGGGGCACCAGGGAACAAACAGCCCTGAGCATTGGGCACCTCCTGGAAATGGGACTTCGGCTGTGGGTGTGCCAGACTCAGCAAAGCCTATGGACAGGAGGGACAGGGCTGTGGCAGGGCTGGAGAACGTGTCCTATGGCCTCATTAGGGCAGGGAGTGATGATCCCAGGGGCTGGAATGGGGTCCCAGGCCGTGGACAGGGCAGGGGGAGCTCCAGAGCCAGGCAGGAATGGTAGGGCCCGTGTGTGCATTCTGGCACTGACAGCAAATGTGGCAGATATTTTGGGGCAATATCTTCTGCCCATGTTCCGTGGAAATCCTAGTCTGCATGACAGTGCAAAGGAAGTATCTCAAGTTCTTACATGAGCTGAAATAAGAATCTTCTTCTGAGTGAAAACAATGCTGGAGCAGAAGCAAAACAAGTGGGAAATAAATGCAATGATATCTCACCTAAACAACTGATTGAAAAACAACCATACTCCCAAAATCTATCATTTCTCCATTACCTGATTAAGCCCTCCCTGAGTTTTCCCTACTTCTCATCTAAAAGTGACTCTCCTAACATATGCATTAAAATTAATTGACTTGATCTTACAATTCTTTGGCAGAAAAAGGTCCTAATATATTCAACTACTTCTACTTTAATATTATCAACCTCACTATGCCTATGACAAATTCTTGAGAGGTTTTAAATGTGACCTTTTAAAAATACTTCTATCCATTTTACCACAGCTTTCTACTTCGGAAAAAACAGAACTTTCAGTGAGTAAAACAGACACAGGATTTCTTTGTGTGATGAACTTCAGGGCCATTAATACAGACTAAAAACACGGTTTCAAAGAAAATGAAAGCTGTGAATCAATGATTGGGCATCTTTATTCAGAATTCAAGTGTTTGCAATTTTTTTTTCCGTTAATTTCAGTTGGGAAGTGAATCAAACTAGTCACCCAGGTTTAATGCCATTTAACTAACAAATGTTCAACTCCAAACATTAACATATGTTCATACCATGGGAAAAGTTCTTCTTAGTCAATTTATTGGTGTTTCAGCCACAAAAGAAATGGGATTTTTGGGAAATTGAATATTTCCAGTAAAATTGATTTACTAACTGAAAGCCTAGGTGAAAGAGTATCTACAGGATTTTCCAAATAAAAGAAAGGAAATTCCAAATTATATACATATGTATGTGTGTATGTATAAATATTTAGAAACTCCTGTTCCAACACCTGTACTTTGATTCACTCTGTGTCAGGCTGATTTTGAATATCTTAAGCTTTTTATTTTATTAAACTCCCTATAATGTCGCACAAGCAGACAGGGTACTTTCTGTACAGTTCTGTACTCTTTTCAAGGGCTATTCCTGTTTAAAGGATACAATAACTCAGGCATTATATGTTTATATATATAAATTTCACTCTTTTTCCTCAACATGATGCATTTCTCAGTATGGCTAACTATATATAAGGTTGCCCTTAGAAACTCTGTGAAATTTACTGTAGATAAATTTCATATAATTTTAGTGGACCAAAAGTATACATAGGGGGGCTGTTTTCTGCTGAAGCACACAAGAAAGCTGAAATGAACTTGAAAGTGATATGGGCTCTTGGCTTCATGAAACAAAATGAAACAAGATGTTTAGATTGGTCCCTCCTGAATTGCTGGGTGTCATGCCTGGGTCAGTAAAGCTCAGAGCCTGAGTTTTTTACAGTAGTCATGAATTTGTGATTAGGTTGACAATGAGGTAGAGTGAAACATTTTGTGGGTCTGAGCAAATGGGTGTTCAGTTTCAGATTCCATCACCTATCCACCTCTCTAGGCACTGGAAAAAGATAGTCCACCACTGAAGTTGCACTCGGTGACCTGATACTTTTATAAGGGAAACTTCCCTCAGGTTTATTTTGGTAATTTCCTTTGTTGGTATGGGTGGCACATTTTTCAATTACACTTAGGAGACTGGCAAGAGCAGAATGTTATGTTAGCTTACAAACAAAAGATCTATATGTTGAAACACTGCAATAAGGTGTCTCCAGAGCCTTCCCTTCTCCAATTAGAACAACCCCAGCTCTCTTAAAGGTGTATTCCAACCCTCTGATTATATTCGTGGTCATCTTCTGGGCTGGCTCCAACAGGTCTATGTCTTTCTTGTACAGGGGACTCCAGAGCTGGACACAGTACTCTAGGTGGGGTCTCAGGAGAGCAGAGTAGAGGGGCAGAATCCCCTCACCTGACTGCTGGCCACGCTTCTTGTGATGCAGCCCTAGGCTGCAAATGCACATTGTTGGTTTCCACCCTTTTTTTCATCCACCAGTGTTCCCAAATTCTTCTCTTCAGGACTGCTCTTAATCCATTCAACCCCCAGCTCCTTTAATATTGGGGATATTGGGGATTGCCCTGACCAAGGTGCAGGATTTTGTACTTGGCCTTGTTAAACTTCATGAAGATCACATGGGCCCACTCCTCAAGCCTGACAAGGTCCATTTGGATGACATCCCTTCTCTCTGCTCAGCTTGGTGTCATCTGCAAACTTGCTGAGGTGCACATGATTCCACTGTCTATGCCTATAGTTTTGGTCCCAATACAGACCCTTGAGGGACACTACTCATTATTGGACTCCACTCAGACATTTGAGACATTGATTGTAATTGTCTGGATGCAACCATCCAGGCAATTCCTTATCCATCTAAAAGTCCATCTGTGAAACTCATACCTTTCCAATTTAACAATAGGAATGCTGTGGGGGACCATGGCCTTAGAGAAATCCAAGTAGGAGACATCCACAGCTCTTGTCCATTGACACTCCATTGTAGAAGGCCACTAGAAATGCTGGTATCTATTTGCTTATTCAGTTCTACCCCTTTCCTTAATGATAAGGAAAAGTGAAGAAAAATATCCTCTTCAGGGAATCCACTTTTACAACACAGAGAAACAAGAGAATTGGTGAGGTGGCACAGAGTTTGGCTATGATTTTCCTGACCCTGTTCCTCTCTGCATCCAATGGGAGTTGAGTGCCTCAGTATGCCTTTGAAATATCAGTATTACGGAAAATCTGTTACCGAAAATTACTTATGTCTGATGTAACTTCATTAGTCTGCAGAAGAACAGTTCCAATTGACTTACTAGAGGTTTGTTTCTTTTGCCAATCAGAACACTTCCATGGGAAATCAGTGTGAAAAACAGCAGTCTGTTGTACCTGCATTTAAAGCCTTACCGATTATGAGAGTAGAGGGTACAATTTTTAAAACATCAGTATTCCACTGAAAGAGTTAGTGTAGACACTCTTACACCACCATGAGGGTTTTTTTAGCAGTAGCATTTCACCATATGAGAAAAGGCTCTACTTCTGCTTTGCTATACCACTGTGGTAAAAGTTTTACTATTTTAAATATATCAGAAGAGTTTAAACCCCCCATTAACTATTAATCAGACTTATAATGGAATTGAAGACAGGAACACCTATAAACATGTCTTCTTAGGTGTTTGACTTTCTGTGATATATAGGCTTGGAAAGTTACAAACTTCACTGCTTGTGATCTGAGTTGTGTGAACAAGAGCAGTGTCAATTCCTGAGGCCAAAGAGCTACATTAACGTGTCAGTATCCCAGAGTACCTTCCCCTTTTGCCATGGCTAAATGCCTTTTATATCAGAGCTTATTTGCATGTAGCCATGAGCAAAGTTTTCCCTCTATGAGCCCTATGCAAAAATCTCACCATTATTCATGAAAGTGTTTCCACACAAAGTACCAAAGCATCATCACCTCCTCATCTCTGCTTGACAAACTGGTTTTGATCATGATCATACAGAGGGTGTACAGCAGAAGTATAGCCCAAGCCCATCCTTCCTCCCAGAGGTTCTCACACTATGGTGAAACACAGCTTTGCAAGGCTCTGTGGGAAAATGCATCTGTACTGCATCTGTCCTGAGGATCAGGAGACTGTCCCATAGTGCCACGCTGCCATCCTGCATAAGTTCAAGAAATACTACAGAAATTTCACTTAAAATTATTCCAAGAAATCCAACTGGTTTTAATAACAGCTAATGACAGTCATTCTGGTTCTGGTGACAGCTTTTTGTGTGTGACAAGCTAAAATTGGCTAAAGATGTGTGACAGCTGCTTGCAAACTCATTCAAACTGACAAAACTCTTGAAGTAACTGACTGCATACACAGTGGTGAAGAGGTTCACTGCAAAAGCAATCACTTTTAATTGTAAGAATTTCAGTAGCTCTTAATTTTGTTTTGTACTGAGTCAGATTTCTTAAATCAAGAACAATTACAGTTTAGACTGTAAAGGTATGTCAAGTCTATCCCAGTTTATCAGAGAAAACATTTTCTGGCAAAATTCTTTCTCTAGTTGCAGTGTTCTCCTAAAATATGATGGGGCTGTAATCACATATTTAAAGGCAATACTGATAATTATAAGGTCTTTAAGACTTGTTTCAAAAACTTGGATGTTGATTAATTATTGCTAACTGACTGTGAAGTTGTCTTGAAGAGGTTCAGGAAATTTAAACTTGGACTCTGTGGAAAAAACCCCCATGAAATAGTATTGCTTTGGACTCTTATTATTCATATTGGTTTAGAGTTGAATTATCCATAAATTAAGTGTAGAGAGAGATACTCTACAGAATAACACATATTCTGCATTTATTTTTGTGATTAATCACAACAAAAGTGCTAGTAATTTTAGGAAATACACAGATGTACACATGCAAACTTATAGGTGGAGAAAGTCTTGGGAACAGTAGGGTCTGTCATGTAGCATTCTATACATAAAACATCATAACTAACAATAAAAAAGAAAAAAACTCAAATGTAGTAGTGAGATGTAACAGATGGATCATAGGGATTGTTCAAGATGCTGTAAATAAACCTATCCAAAATATTACAGATTTTTCTGGTTATTTTTAAAAAAGTTGAGTCAAAATCTGGATCAGAAACATAATGGCTACTGGGGTGATCAATAGATGGAAAGCCTTTTCATAAAAAGTTATTAAAAAAGCTTTACTTGTTTAGTCCATCACATGAAGTCTCAGAGAGGATATGACTGCTCCATAAAAATCCTTTATGGGAGAACATCAGGAAGGAAAAAACTATTTATGGTAAAGGACAGTGCTGACACAAGAATAAATGCATATAAACTAGCTAAGAATGCAATTAGGCTGGATATGAGGAGATTTTTAACCATGAGAGAAACAAAAATTGGGAACAGACTTCCAATTAGAATCATAGGGGTATAAAACCTAATTGACTCTAAGACAGAGAGCCATATTGGTTTATAAAAAGAATAAAACAATATGTGTTATTAAACAACCAGACTTCAGGAGTCAGTCTTTTGTTCCCTTATTGTTATGCATAGGCATATGTGTGGTTTACAAACTGTGTAGAGCACTATTGTTTCTTTCTGCATTTTAAAAATTTCAAAGTCATTATCCACATGTAATTTTAATCCATTACTTCTGTGCCTGTACCTTTCAAAATGAGTAGGATTCATTTTGACATGGTAAAAGTGATTAGTCATCAAAATAGTTTTATGAAATAACTAATCAAATGGGTTGATGTGACTAGCACATTATCACCTTCCATTTGAAACCAAAGCTCACTTGTCACAACAGACAAAACTGCAAAACAGAGAGACAGGAACATTTGAGCTATAGAAACCATCTTCTGATCAATGTTACGGTGAAAGACGAGATACTCATATTCAGTTGACATGTAACAACCTTCCCTCTCCACTGAAAATATTTTGGATGCTAAAAAATTGCAATGATATCCTTATTAATGATAACTTTCTGAATATACATGAGGACAACTAAATCAACATTTTTTCCCTGAAATCTGTGATAACTAGGTGGATATCTGAGGAGGCAGGAAGGTTGAGACTACATTTGATGAACAACGTGATCTGCTTTTCTGTCAACAAGGGCATCAATTGTGCTGTGTATCTTTGACTTTAAAAAAATAGATTTTCCTGTTTATTAAATTATTATATATTATATATTTATTATAATATTACTATATATTGAAATCTAAGGTTAATCAAGAAGTCTATCTTTAAAGCTTTTAATTAATCTCAGATTTTTTTTGAAACAAAAAACACGCCTTCAGTGCTGTTATCTGCACTGCTGTTCTTCAAAGTCTTGCCTCAGTAATCCTACTTCATTATAGAAAGTAAAAAAAGTCATTATTGGAACTTATCTGGATTTTACACCTAACTGTGTAGTTCAAAAAATGGCACAGGCCTGCATTTTTTTTGATTGAAACCACAATAAAAATATCAATACAAAACCTCTATGGACTTCAATTTAATAGAGCTGTAATTAAAGCTGTTTACACAGACTCAAACAAACAAAAAACCTCCTAGGTATAAGTAAAGGCTTCCGACATCCAACTAATAAGAAAAAAATAACAGAAGAAACTCTACTTTGCCTCTACTTCTGACCAAATCTGCAAGCTTTCCCACAGAGCTGCCAGATCAATAACCTCTCCATGCATGAGGAGATCTTGTAGCAGCTCTGTGAAATCAGTTCCACGCTTCATGGGAAATGCCCTTCTGACAATGCCCTTTCCCTTAAAAGGCAGTCAGTCTGATCAGTCTGATCAGTCACTGAACTAATCTCACTCCTGTAAGTACAGCAAATAAAGCTTTCTTCAAGCAGGGTGTTCTGTGCTATCAAGAAATGCATGGCTCACAGCTCCACACCTTGGAAACAGTTGGAAGACCATGAGGTAGCTAACATGGGCTTTACAGGCAAAGAAAGGCGTGCTGGACTCAGTCTGGTTTTTCCAGCATCATGGAGCCTCATGTTTTGGTAGTCTAATTTGAAGGTGTTAATGGCTGAGATAAAGATAACAAAGTCACATCTAAAATGAATACTTGACTGCTACCTGTGTTGAAACTGCAAAATGCACTCTACATCCAGATCAAGGGCCAGCACGCGCTCAGGGATGGTGTCTAAAGCCATCCCTGGTGTGCATCCACCTGAGTTTAAGGGCCACAAGCTTTAAGTCAAACAGTCTAGGATTGCATCACCATTTTCTCCGCTTGTCACAATATACTCAAATGAATTTCAGCTTGTTTTTTAATTCTTGTCCATTTCTTGCACAGACATGGGCTGACGTGTGATCCACATAAATGAAATGGGATGGAACATATAATTTTATTGAACATACACTTTGGAGTAGATGCTGCACCCTAGGCCTGCTGCATGGCCTCCACAGCCATGACAAGTAATGGAGCAGCTGAGTTACCCTACCTACACTCGTCATTGACTGGGGAGACTCCTATTTGAAACCTCAGCATATTTGCAAGCCTGTTGAGATAAGAGTGACAGTGTGGTCAAGAACTTTGGTTTCAAAAAGCTTAAGTGCTTTGTATTAATTATATAATTTTCCATATTAACTGTTTCCTAATTTCCTTTTTTTCCCTGTAAATTATTTGGTAAAAGTGAAGGAGTTCTTGTAATAACCTCCATTGCATGAAAGCCTGAAAGAACAACACATTATGCTTTAATTAGTCTTAGCTGAGGATTCAGCAGCATTGGTTTCCATTAATAGAACCTGTACCTGGTGTCATCTCACATAGTCTTGGTGTCTGAATGTATTTTTGTTTTTAATTAGAATAGACTTGTGCTAATTTATTGATAAAATTAAGACTCAAAACTACTGTAGAGATAGATACAGTAAATTAAAGTTGATTTTAAAGATTATTTAATCAAGATGGGTCCAATTTTAAGACTGTGTTAGCTTTACACAGTTGAAAGCTTCACTGATTGCATTCAGATGGCTTTAGACATGTGGTGTCAGATCAGACAGAGCCATAAGTAAACCATTTTTCTCCATCAGAAAACACATTTCATGAAATTTTCAGGACATCATCATTCATTATATATTTCCTTTTGGTGCCTCCTCGAAATGCTCCACTTCAGAGAGTTAAAACACAATCAAGATCAAATAATCTCAGAAGTATTCCCTTCCGAAGTGTACAGTCCCTGATTGTGCCCCAAGTAATGGGCATATTAGTTTTATCCATTGATGTGGTCCTAAACTGTATAAGTAAAATTATAAATGATGCTGAAAATTGCTAACATGAAGGAAGGTAGAAATCCACTGCTACTCTACAAACCCTAAGTTCTAAACATTTAGGCTTTCTTGCTGTGCCCCAGATTGAATACTGCTTTTATAATTTCAGTGGTGAGGATCTTAGTGGGTTGAAGCAGAGTAGTTGCTTTTGTAAAACATTAGGAGCAGTGGTTTTTCTCAACAGAAGAAACCTTTTTCTCTTATGTATAAATGCCACATGTTTCGACTTTACTGAAGAAGACATTGCTCATGCATCAACTTGCCAACATTTTTTATTATGTACTTTTTCCGAACACTTTGTGCAGGTAAATCAAAAGCAGATGAAATTATGAGCACAGCTATCTGCCTTCTATTAAGCATTATTTCAGATTTCTCAACACTTTGCAGGATCAAGAACATAGAGCATCAAAGCTGCCTCCGGCATGAAGAGTGAGAAATGGCCACCACGTAAGACTCCATGGAGGGTTTTTCTGTCTCAAGACCCTTCTGCCATTTGCAGTCATTAAAATGTTCTAAAGCAGTGTGAGATTGAACCATGAGCTGGTGTTGGTGCATGACCAGGACTATTGGTCTAGTTGTTGTTAAGGTCTGTAGCTAGCTGATCTCCAGCATGTAACAGATAAAGTACATGCCTCTCCTCTCGGGAAATAACATCAGTTACAGTATTGATTTTAATCTAACACTTTTGTAGTGATAAAACACCATATTTCCAAACAAGCTTGCCATGCTCTAATTGGTGTATGGAGCCAACATCTTTGAATTAGGGTTCACTAAAGCTAGTCAATAGTTTCTGAACTGCGGTAAGGAAACTTTATTTTTTAGAAAAATATTCACACTCCTGTCTCGATCTCAGAAAGGCAGTAACCCCTTACACATTGCAGCCTTTATATATTGAGTACAAGATTAATAGTAATTACTTTATTCTACCAACCAGATTATCTGCTAATACTTAGAAGTCTTCTGAATTGCAGCTCATACTGTGTCACAGTTAGAGGCTTTATTGTTGCTCTGGATAAGGATCATCCTCTTCATAGCTTTCAACATGGCAGATTGAAGATATAAGGTGGTTCCCATACTTTATCTGGTATGGTATGATTTTGGTTGTGTCTCGGGAAACTGACTGTAAGCATTCCTTTCCTTTAGAAGTGACTGTTAAGTAACAGGTTTTTGGGGTTTGGTTGTTTTGGGTTATGGGTTGTTTTTTTTTAATCTTTTGAAAAGCCCACACTGCTTTGGCATCAAAATTGTCACCAACTGCTAAGAAATCCTTTGGCCCTGTTATTGTATGACAGTGATCACAGTGCTGCTTGTGCCAACTGAAACAATGTGGCTGAAACTCAGGTCTAAACCAAGACATATTATCTAAGCATATACATGTAGGTGTCTATACGACACCTATGGCATTTAAGCTCCCTGATATAATAGTTATAGACATCAGAGACCTACTCAGCTGTGGGAACAGAGCTCATACAGCATCTTACAAGATCTTTCAAGTTCATCTTACAAGAAAAGTGGCATCTAATGCTTGATTCTGTTGTCCAAATACAGGCAGAAGGTTGCAGGTTGCAGACAATCATGCCTGCTACCACTGTAGGGATGTCTCAGGTACCCCAGGTATTTAATCATTAGACATTTATGCTTAGGCAACTGAATACCTCTGACAGTGAGTGACTACTTTTATAACCTCCCCCATCACCATTGCTATAATGAGCATTGAAGTTGCTCAGGTGAAACTGTCCAGAGCTGGACTCTAGAAATCTCAGAGATAATATCCATGAAAAGCCATTACTGAAGTATATCAGAACACGATCTTTTATTCGGCAGAAATATGTTTTGAAAAACAAAGATACCCAATTACCTTAAGAGCAGAAGGATGTTTATATTCTTATGTAAGGATTAAGATGGGAGAAACAAGAGGAGGGGGAGAGAGAGAATGGAGGATGTGGTGTGAGAAGGAAGGGAATAAAGGAAAACAGAATGGAAGCAAAAAAGACTAGAAATAACTCAAACGACCCTGCTGAAGCTGCTGTTACTCTTATTTTGTTTTTTAGATAAGTTGTGATAGTTCTCTAAATATTTCAGGCCAATGGATTTTTCTAGCGTTTGTTCCTGTCCCTACAGCTCTAAGTTGGAGTTAGAAAAATAATTCTATGAACTGTGAGAAAGTTTGCAAAAGGTCCAACATGTACCACTGATTTCGTTGCATACATGAAAGCTGAGCTCTGAGGAGAGAACCTGGCCTTAAATGTAATATCTCAATCCCACTGCAATCAGTTGTGAATCTCCTCTGGATTTCATTGAGAACAGATTTGACCTTGAGAAAATAGTTCTGTGTGAAAAAAGGTCCATCACTTAATAGAGCGTTCTGGGTTATTTTATTCAAAAAATATGTGCTGTATTCATACTCCCCCAAAAGAAAAACAAACATTTTTTCCTTATTGTACTGTTTTAAATGTATATCCACATGGGAAAAAACATGTAGGAGCTGTGAATCACATTTTGAATCAAAGTCTTTAAAAGGTGGGGAAGGCTGAGCCTTCCTGGACCTGCTGCTAGCAGTTCTCATATTTCTGTAAAGTGTAATCAGTTGTGGCACCAGCAGCACGAGAGCCGGATGTCAGCGCTGGCAAAGGAATTCCTGTTGTGCCTTATGACTGGCTAAGCATCTGAAGAGCAAAAGGAATCCTTTTGCTTTAAATATCTAACATTTATTTTAAAATTCAAACACGGAAGCTGTTCTTCTCAGAAAGGTAGTAAAGCTGGTAGAAGCATGGTTTATGGTCTGTCACTGGGGATCCGTGTGATTTTCCTGCAGTACGGTACATTCAGGATTAATAAGAATGCTTTGCTATTTCAGGTCTTGTGAAGCAATTTTTTAGGACCATCAATTATCTTGGTGATATTTTGTTTGTGCTGTCTGTAGGAAAAAGGGTACCTTCAAACGAAATACTGCTTGGCCAAAGGCAAACCACAAAATGAAATCCAGGGGCTGAGGGAGATTTGAAGGAGGGTTCAGAAAGGGAAATCTGTGTATTTAACTTAAGAGGTGATGAAACATTCATCTAATTTATAAATCTTTGATGAGTGGACTTTTGAGGTAGACAAGGAGTGTGCAGGACAGTACTGAGCAGAACAGCTGACAGCCGAGTTATGCAGAGAAGAAAAAGGCTGTGATAAAGCATGAAAAAGGAAAACTTCCTTCCTTTGATTGAAGTCTACTTCCTTTGAGTATTGATCTATAGAATAGTCTTCAAGGACAGCAATAGAAGTATTACTATTTTGAACTCTTTATTAACATTACTTTATATTACAGTAGTGAGCAGACTCTGAAGGAGATCAAGGTCTTTTTTACTGAGCCATAGCTGAGAGCAAAATATGTCATGAGATAATCCCTGACTTGGAAATCTAATGAGATTGATAAAGCAGATTAAAAAAAAAAAGAGAGAAGAAAAGTAAAGGCAGGAGAACTTTCCTAAGGTTACAACCCAAGTCAGTGATGGATTTATTTATTTATTACTCATTTATCTAATGAAATAAAGTCATGATGTATGGACTTTAAAATTACAGCTGTGCGCTAGGAGGAGATGAACTGAACAACCCTTTCACCTGAAAAACTCTCCCATTTACTCTAATTATCTCACATGAACAGACAGAGTGCACAGTGGCATTTTGAGTGCATTGTAAGCATTATTAGCACTTACTTTGTAATCAGAACTGTGTTAGACATTAACGCTGAATATAGTAAGCTCCTCTTAACAACTTACAGCTAGTAAATACATTTCCCTCATTGTTTCCTATTGCTGAAAAATGCATGAAATTGGAATAAAGAAAAAAGTCCCTCTAGTGAGGATTGCATAACTGTAGTCAAGGCACTGCAATAACCTCAGGTTTTATGTAGATTACCATGCATTTAATAAGCATACACTTATTTGGGAAGACCTTGTGATGCTTAAAATTTTTAGGAAGCTTGGGAAGCCTTCATAGTCCTGCAGTTCTCCATGATTGCAGAGAGAAAATCTCTGTCTGGCAGGCTCTGTCTGATTGCCGTGTTTGGCAATCAGAATTACCAGAAAACAGCACACTTTGATGCTGACTCTGGACTCTTAGAAACAATATTTATGTCAACAAATGAATTTTACCACATGTTAGAAAATGCTACTTGACATTCCTTGTTTTCTTTTCATGAAAAAATATGAAATCACAGTCTTAGCAGTACACAAAAAAATGTATAAATACAGTTTTCAAATACTGGAGGAAGATGCATTAAGTAATATACCTCATATATTTGCTGATGTCTTGAACTCATTAGATAGATGAGATAAAAAAATATTTAAGAGAAGATTTACATAGAAGAGAAATAACTTTAGCAGGCTCATATAGCCTTCTGGCAGAATAGTGCAAGAGCAGGATATAATTTTATGCACAAAAATACTGTGCAATTTATTTAAAAAAATAGAGTTTCTCAGGAAAAAATCATTACACATATACTTAACTTTATGTAGAAAAGTAGTTCTTGTTGGCCTTGGTTTTCATTTCCACTTCTTTACATTTTATATCCTTTTTATTTCTTTTCTGCATCTAATTTTCAGTTGTCTTCTCTGTCCTTTCAAAGGGCATTTGTTCCCTATACCTTCCATCCAACTTTCATGGCTTGACTTTGTACAGTTCTTCCCAGAAAACTGGAAAGGAAATCTGCACAACAAAGAATCAGTGAGTTTTAAATGAAACAGTGTGCTAATGGGGCATTCATCACACATTTATATGCTATAATACCTGCCCAAACCAAACCAAACAAAAAAACAACAAAAAAACCCCCAAACAAACAAAGAAACAAAAAAACCCCACAAAACCCCAAACCAAACAAAAAAAAACCCACACCCCCCCACCCCCACTCCAAACCAGCAAAAAACCACAAAACCCAAAAACCAACCGAAAAATCTGTGTTCCATAATATCAACTTTCATGTTTTAAGACAGGTGAAGAAACACAGCAAACATACTGGGAGAATGAAACCCTTAAGTACAGATAAATTATTATTCAGCAGGATTGTCTCGAGTTTCTTGGGTACACAAAACCCATGGTTCCCTCTTTCCTTTTCTCACTGTATTTCCTTTCTTTTATTTGACTGTAGCTCTTGAAATATGCTTGACATTGTGCAGATACAGAGACACAGATTCTGTTGCAATGTTATGTGCAACCTAAACAGATGAGAAGGAGAAGCAACCCTCCTGGTAAACCCTCGTCAGCGTTTCCTTTCTTCTCCCAGAGGATTTTTCCTGACTGTCCTTTCCCTCTAAGTGCAAAATGTCCCTGGACAGATGTTTAATGATAATTTCCTTTCCTTCACCTCAGAACACCATCTGGCAGATTCCCATTGAGCAAGACTCCACGAGAGTGGACAAAGAGTCGGATGGGAACTGGCACACCGACGGTTCTGCCCAAAAGGCAGGGACTCACCCACCCTCTCTTCTGTGCTCCTCCCTCGCTGTTTCCTATCCTTGTGACCACCTTCATCCATTGCTTCATTCTTCCACGTCTCAGACCATCTGTAGATTTGCCATTTTTTCCCTTTCCTCTTCTTTTTTAGCTATTTTGTTTCCACTTTTGATTACATTTTCTTTTCTCCTGCCTCTAGCTGCAGGCTCCTGTGATGCTGGTGAATCCTGCAGCACCTTTTCTCAGAGGAGTTCAGGATTCAGCATGAGAAGACGTAGACAACCCTGCAGTTTGGCAGCTGACAGCAACCACAACATGTCTCACTTGCCTAAATTGTCTCCAGTTCTGATTGGGGGCTACATTTAGCAGTGATCAATTTTTGGTAATTGTAACTGAGCCTTTTTAAAACCATGTGGCTAGTCTTTCCTTTCCAGTGCTTGTGGCTGCAGATGAAACATTTTCCATAATAAAATAGTCACATTATGAAAAATTTAAAGTAGGAGAACTAGGACTTTCAGAAAAATCCAGAAATACTACAAAACTGCATTATAAAACCTGAGGAGCTGGTGACACAGAGCAGGGTGCAGAAGAACTGTCAGCCAATACTGCAGCTCCAGCTGCATGCACTTGAGAATTGGAGTTCAGGGAGATTAATCCCTCATCAGAAACACATACTCTTTATACCTCCTATAAGTGGTTGAGCCTAATAAAAGGTATTGACATCTCTGAAAAGACAGCGAATGTACAGAAGGCAAGTTAAAGAACACTTACATGTCTGTGCATAAGGACTGCAGCTGATATGTCTGCAGTACCTTAAGTCCATCTGGCTTAGATATCAATAGCAGAATATTCAAAGCAACGTGGCCTTTGGCAAATGGTTACATGGTTATATAGCTGCATATAACACAGTCTCAGGCATCATTGCTCTTGGTACCTAAGACAGCTAACAGAGCTAATTCTCTCTCTCTGTGCTATAGTCACGCTGCCTGAAAGAAGTCATCCATCAGAAGGTGCTTGATGTGTCACATGGATCTTCAGTGGACTCTTGGAAGTGCCAGCCACTGTTCCACCAAACATCTACTCCTCCTCACTAGTCTGAACTAGGATCCATGGACATCAGGGAGGCTGAAGTGGGACAGCCCTTTCCCCCACCCCTTCTGTGTTTAGGATGGAAATTACACTTTGCTGTTGTTGCTTCATGGGGCAGTGGTGCACAAAAGTATGAGGGGAAACACTGTATGAGGACAGGTAACAATTCCAGTACCTTATACTTTTCAATTTAGCTGTACAGAAACTGTCCTTTTTGGGTGATCCACCAAAATACAGAAAACTTGTAAAATATGGTGCTGTCTCAAGATTATTTATGTGCAAACTCAGAAGGAATCTGACAAGCTCCACTGGGAAAGAGCAAAACTAGGTAAACAGGCAACACCACTGGAGATGAAATTGAACCTTGACAAGTAAAATATAAAGCACATTGTAAGGAATGATTTAAGTTATAAGTACACACAGATGGTCCCTGAATTAGCTGAAGTCTCATGTAATAAAGAATTGGATTTTGCAGCAAAGAGCTCCCAGTCTGCTCAGAGAATGGGAAAGCAAAAGCATTTAGCTACATTAAGGAAGAGAGAAAATGTGTTCAAAATCAGTGCTTGTACATACATGTCAACATATGGTATTGGTTTCTAGAGTGTTTAAATAATGTAAACTGGCACTCATACTATTCTTTCACATCACCTAAAGTGAGATTACAGTGTCTGTATGTAATTAATTTCATGGAAATAAGGGGGAACTTACTTGTCAGCATCTGTAAGCACCAACATGCTTGTTCCCAACCCCTATCAGTAGAAAATGCATTGAATAGCAGATTGGCTTTTATGGCTAATCATTGCTACCTCTGTCTCCCACAACTGGAGAAAATCAGTTTAAATTAAGAGTCCAGTTTTGCAGGTCTGGACTTTGGGCTGCCTTATGCAGGGCAGTGTCTGGGTTTAATTCAGATCATTCCCTTCTTGAGCTTCCTATCCCACTGGTTCAGGCAGCTCCTCAATGGGTGCGTGTAAGTACCTTGTTAGGAAATATTTGCTTTACATAGGCTAGAGAGACAGGTGCCATCTTTAAGCTTTTGCAAATTTTCTTCTGACAGGTGATTTTCCGTGTTTATATAGGAATCCTGAGTATTTAGGGCAGATGCAATGAATCAATCTTTTGGAGCAAACACTTGTCGTTTGTACATCTGTAGACAGTAATTTGAACACTACAGAGTTCATGTGCTGGTGAATCAGCAATATGTGGCTCAGTATCACTGAAGATCTGAACACAGTAAAAACCCTGAGTCATGAGTTTTAAATAAGGTTTTTTTAATACTGGAATTCTTCTCAAGGAAGTACATTTCAAATGATCAGAGCTACTGTGAAAGCAGAAAAGTTGTGGCCAGTGGATGAATGACTGCAGACACAGAAGACCTAGATACAGTTGAAATATTAACAGAAGACCATCATGGCTCAGGACTAAATGACAAATATGACTCATCATGACTGAGGGATCAACTTTAAGCAAAAATCCATTCAAATCAATAATCACAACTAAAACTAAACAGCGAATGTGTGAAAATAATTACTACTATGCAGCACATGTATAAATAAAGATGTGCGCTCCTCTTCTGAAATCACAGGTTTATTTTCATAAGTGCTTCAAATCTGCAAGGTTAATCTGTAGTAAAGTATGACTAATAGCTTTCAAACAGGAATAGTTAGACAAAATAATAGTAAGCTGCACCATAGGTCTTTATTTGAAAAATAAATTAAAACCCCACCACATCTAAATTCCCTCACTAGTGCATTTACTACCCAGTAATTCTCAAGTTAGCTGAGCTAATGTTCCAATAAAACATCCAAGCACAGTGAAGCTGAAAAGCATACACAGCACAAAGCATTTTTCAAATAATAAAAAATAATATTGCCTGCAATTAAAAATAGGAGATGTAATTTAACTATTCATACAGATGTGGTATCTGGTAGCAGACACCTGTATCTGTACAGCCTAAGTCCAGGAAGGCCAAAAAGCCACAAGTAACACCATTTGGCATGGCAGCTCCACAGTACCACTGATGGAAACGATCTTCATTGTCAGGGTGATGTGCTGCTTTTCAGTAATCTCACATTTTGATGGCATTACAAGATTACTTCTCAGGAGCCTCGATGAGTTTGCTTTGATATTTTAAAGAGATTAAACATTAGGATTTCTATTTCCTTGGAAATAGAAATTTTTTGCCCAGAAATAACTATGTATACCGCTTTCTGCCCATTACAACAGTGCCTTCATAGCTCCATATTTGCAGTAAAACTTCTTTCTGATGTAATCTCAAGGAACACTGATTTTATATTAACTTAAATGGGTCCTGCTAAATATATATAAATACTATTTTGCCTCCCCAGGACTGTGTGTTATTTGCAGCATGACTGCAAACATATTTTCAGATATAAAAACATAAACTTGTGTGTTGGATGAATGGGGAGAACAATGCTGTTATCCATTAATCATGTGCTTCATGCTGTATATCAGCTGGCAAAACTTGCATAAATCACACAGTTGAAAATAATATCAGCCTGAATTTTCTTTTGGAAAAAAAATAAAATAGAATAAGTCCAAACCCAAAATACTGATAGAAACACAGAAAAATGAATACCAAAACATATCAAAGCTTCAGCTCAGCAAGCTTGCTGGTGAGCTCAGCAATTCAGGTGCTCAAATATAGTTTTGCTTCCAACATTTCACACCCTTCTAATTTCTTGCACTTCTATCCCTTATTAAAAAAAACCAAAACATTGAGACAGAAAATGAGGTTTTCAGGGCCTGGGCAGCCACTCACCTTTGCTGGGGAAATGATAAACACAGGGTAGACTTCTCCTACACATACAAAAAGCGCAGTCTTGCTCACAGAAGTACTCCTTAACTTGAACAGGAGCAACTTGACTTCAGAAGTAGGACTTGTGAGTGATTGAGTTCTGATGGGTTTTGGAAGAAAAATAAGTGAGTAGAACCTTTTTTTTTAATCTCTGTTATTGGGAGGGTTTTGCCTTTATAACAGGTCAGCATATAGTCACCATTTTGGAGCCTTATGCAGGGTGACTATAGCCCAGTGCAATGCAGTCAGTATGACTCTATAACTAATAAAGCAGCAGAGAAACACAGCCCATGCATTCGGTTGCTCTGACATTCCTGGTGTGTCATGTCCAAACAGGCAACGCTCCATTCGTTTTCCTTGTGCTCAGAGCCAGGTGACCACAGGGCTGCCCTGATCTGTTGGCCTTGGCTGTGAACACTCCATGGGTGTCCAGCTGTGTGTCTGAATGGTTTCTGGACCAGAGGTGGTTTGTGCTGCTCTTGGCAGTGAATGCAAACACTACCATGGTACCATCAGTGCCTAACTCCGTCTCTCCCTTCTCTTTTATTGATACTGATGGGGAAAGGCAGCAGTTGGCTTCTTTCTGAACCTTGACCTACAAGCACTCTGTCATCTGAAGTAAATTTTTCCTGGTTCCCAGCCTTACCTTACTGCATTTTGGTTACCTTCATCTCTCCCAGAGAGAAGGGGCAGCCAGCAATGATCCCACTTGCTACCTTTGAAACCACAGTGCTATAGGAAAGAGACATCCTCTAATCGCTCTGTTATTCCTAGGCTTGGGAATACACAGCCCAGTTCCAGAGGATAATTCTGTTTGTTAAATGAAGTGTTACAACAGAGCAAAACATTATCTGACATGGTAAAAAATAAAGGAAGCCTTTCCAAAGTTAAATTATGTAAACTGGGGACTCTATGCATTAAATACACAGAAGGGTTTAGGAGGAACTGCAGGGCAGAGAGTTTTGACAATCTCTATAAATGCTTTCATCTAGAAATGAGAATCTGTGACTGTATAAAGTTGGCTGAGCATAAAACTCCAACAGCCACAGCACTCACTTGCAGTGGCACTTAAAGACAAAAGGGAAAGGGAAACCTGCCTAAAATAAAGTTACTTATATAAGTTAGAACTGTGGGAGGAAAAATGAAAACCTCAACCAACTCAACACAATGCCAATATAAATATGATTTAGTCCATATTTTAGATGAATCAATGCAACAATAGATGAATTGGTCCTTTGATCCAAAACAGCATGTAGAAAAATAAAATTAAATAATGCTACTGTTGAATAGTTCTCTAACCTTTAAAATTGCATAAAAATGAATAAAAACACTTGATAACATGGAATACACCAACTTTATCTGAGGTCTAAGGAAAGTGCATCAAGGTTTATGTGATAAAAGGAGATCGGGGATCCTTTTTGATGTGGTTGGTTTAAATGATTACATTTTTTTTTTTGTCCTGCATTATGTTTGAAGATGAAAAGATTTGCCTGAGTCCCGTGGCAGGAAATGACTGTGCTCAGGCCTGCCCACTCGTATGTAGCTGGGCTATGTTTAAAGAAACAAGGTTTCTTGTTTCTTTAAATGCACTCTTAGAAACATGCACTGCTAAGATTCTCCTGCTTACTGCTTTCCAATAGGGATGTGTAGGTCCTCAAAAATGCTTATAATAATGAGGAATAAGGAAGCCATGTCCATCTATGGGATGTGGATAAAAAAATCTTGTCCCCATCTGCTTCTGTTGGTGACCCTGGGTTTTGTTCTCCGGATGCTCCCAGATTATTGCCTTTAGTACTGATGCTATTTAATACACTCAAGCTACCAGCAGATTTTGGTTCTTTCCATGCCAAGTCACATAAATTCAGCTACTATGCCCAAAAGATAAAACTACTTGTACATTTGTCACCAGATAGCACTTCTGGGACCCATTAATATGGAATATGAGTCTATTCTCCGTTAATGCTGAAGGGCTTATTAGAAGTTGGACTCATACACTAGCAGACACTGAAATTTTCCTTTCAAAAAGAAAGTTTATTATTAAACCTTAACATTAGAAGTTAAAAGTATTTATAATGTTCTTTGGAATCACTCGTTTATGAAGTTTTCCTGAGTTGCTGACACAGAACATCACATCCAGAAAAGCAACTTAGCTGATTAAGAAATATAATAACTTTCTCTCTTTCTTTTTGTATGTCATGACTTTTAATTGTTGATCACTTTTAGATTTCCTTTTTCACCTGATATTATTTATACATTTTAATGAAGTTACTATGTTCGAAGTTTTTTCCTGATTGAGTTCCACCAGCTGTGAGCTGGAATGTGAGCTACTTTAAGACAAACATTTGCTTTGTTTTTGAAAAGTTTCTCAAGAATATAAAATGTTACATAGATGTTAGCAGAGAAAAGATTATTGAAAAAAATATAAGAATAGATAATATTATATGAAATATCAATATTATGTTAAAGACATAACTGTGAAAAAATTTCATGTTGATTTCTGATGCTAAAAATTGAACAAAAAATGACAAAAAATATTAGCTTTGTGATTGATTTTAACATTTACATTATTTTTTAATGTAATGAAGACGTTTCTGTAGATAAAAAATGGGAAGAAAACCTCAGAATTTTACCGGCAGTTCACCAAAATGCTAATACAAAAAGGTTCAACACTATTGTCTGTGACATAATATAAAGACAGTGAAGCAGAACAGTCGATATGTATCTGTAAAAATGAGGGGGCTTTTAACAAAGGTTAGAGAATGAACTTGAATAATGGTGATAACGACACATTCCCAACAAAGTCAGAACAATAATCAAATAGAGCAGTGACTTTTAAAGGTAACAGCATTTATGAGTTATAGCTGAATGCCCTGAAGTTGAATATATGGTTTTGCTCATGTTAGTTGAATTCAACTTCTTGCAGGATTATCCAAGATCTTACTAGGACACATAAGAAAGCTAACATTTGTCATGAAAAATAAAATTAATGTGGTGTTTCACTTGAAGAGCTGAGTTCTGTTGTAAGGTTCAAGAAAATGGTCCTTGTAGAAATGCAGTGACCAGGGAACTCCAGTTGACTAAGCACTGAGATGCAGGAATTCTTTCCAAGGTGCTGATTTAGAAGGGGCCAATGGGCTTTGTATTCTGTAACATCTATGAGTAGCCCTTTTAGTAGCTCTATAAAGTTGTGATATCATAGTGAAACCAGTGAGAACCCCTTCCATAGTACCTTCCTCATACACAGATAGTGTTTTTGTTCTCAAAGTCTGGGAGTTAGAGTGCCTATGTATAACGCTGCAAAGTTTAATTTTCCTTGTTTTTTTCTTGAATGTTTATTTTTACTATACACTGTTTCAGGGGAAGCAGTCAGTATTGCAAATATTCCATCTATACATCTACACTGTTGTTTTTTTTATAAACCCTTTACATTATCACATTATTTACTCTCTTATATCTCACAAAAGGTTATTTACGTGGTCAGAGTATTAGCATCAGAATATGCATCTTTTACAGCAACAAAAAAGGAAAAAGCATTTTGCCATGTATATCTAAGATGTGTATATTAGGGCTGAGGTCCTGAACACATATAGATGTGTTGTTCTCTACAGACAAATTTGCTGTGGAGATAGATCCAGTTTTCTGTGAGAAGTCAGTGAAATCAGTCACGATACAAGTTATAATGTCATCGAGGTCCTTGAACAAAACAGAAGTCTGTTGAGGAAGGAAATCCTCGAGGCTGAGGCTATCTGTTCCATCCTTGCATTGTCAGGGCATCATTAAACTCAAAGCATTACTAGTCAAAGCAGATCTATATAAAAAGGAAAATGAGCTAATAGGTAGCTCTCTTGAGAAAGTTACAGTAATGGGACGACTGCAAACTGTGCAAGTGCAGAAGATGAAATGCAGAAAGAGATTGCTGTGGCTGGATCATGAGCTGGCGATATAGGAAGGAAGTGTGGAGATGGGCAAATTAAGCCGGGGACAGATAAGCGCAGATAAGGATCCATGGACAACAGCAGTAAGCACAAAAAAAAGTACAAAATGAAGTGCTGCTTGCAAGAGGCACTAAGATGAACAAAAAAACATTCTGTAAGTGACTTAACGATAGAAGAACGCAGGGAAGAGTTGGGTCAGCTACTGAGTGGGGAAGATCACCACACATCCATATATCAAGGTGGCACGAGTGGTGTTTTTAAAAGTAGTCTTCAGAAACCTTAGTCAGCTGTGGTCAGACAGATTAGACAACTAGGACAGGAAAAAAGTAAACTCAAACTGTGCCAAAAATATATATATTAAAGAGTACTTACATTTAGTAGACATTTGAAATTGCTGAGTGTTTGAACTGTGAAATGTGAAATGGGAAGCATCACAGTCAGTCAGGTTTCACACACTGGGTCTTTTTTCTTATGTTTCTTACATTTACTTCAACGTTTGGAAAAATAGAGGATCACATAAAAATCTATATATTTTGTGTAAAAATGGCAGGGCAAGTAGCACCCAGTATGTCATTTCCAGCCATGAATATTTTGTGAACTCCTTGTCACTCCATCTCAGAGAGGATTTAGTAGAACAAAACTGATCAAAAGTTTGAACAACTTTTATAAAATAAGACGAGTAATAGAGCAGAACAATTAGATTGGAAAAGAAATGATTTAGGCATTTTGGAAAAAAGCCTATAAATTCCTGAAAAAAGTGAATAGGAATTGATTATTCACTGTTTCTCACAATCCCACAACAGCAGGGCAGTCAAGAAAATAATGTTTAATGGGTTTAAAACAATAAAAGGAGAACCATTTTCAGAGTACATCACTGAACTGTGGAACATATTGACATAATGAACTGTGGAGACCAAATGGGACTGGTTAAATTCATGGAGGGTTTACCTATCAGTGACTAAGGAGAGTTGTAGAGAATCTAGAGAGGAAAAACAAATATGATCAGGGGTCTTGAAAAGCTGACCTAAGAAAAATTGGAGGTATTACTGTTGTTTATGCCGCTGTTCTTGTTATGTAAGAAATGCCTGGTAAGAGATGGGATTATTTCAGATAACCCTTTTAACATGCTTTTTTAAAAATAGTTTCTGTGTCCTTCTAGTAAACTGATAAGTATGATAGAGGACTCAATATAGAGTCATGATGGACTTTGCTAGAATTTTTTTTTTTAATTTTCATAATTTATTTTTTGTTTCCTATCCAGTTCTTTGGCCATGAAAATCTATTTGCCTTTTATTCTAAAGACATTTTTCTCAGGATATTAAATACGAATATTGAATCCTCTTTATCCAAAACTTTTATCTTAATTTACTTCTCATTTAAAAAATTCAGCACTATCTTTTTGTAGCATTCATATAGTTTATCAGTTTCTTTTGATGTGAGTAATAAGAACTCATAACGGTCTAGGATACACTACACATACTTAGCTCTTCACCTCTGCTACAGAGTGTAACAAAAGTGTGAGAGGAATAGATAGAAATCTAAGCAATCATAGATCCAGGACACATAACCTGCAAGGAGAGGCTGAATAAAGCAGAACTGTTTAGCATAGTGGAGATATAATGGAAATGTAGTAAAAAAACCCTGAGAGTCTGTTAACACTCTTTAAATATGTGAAAAGTTGCTGCAAAGAGAAAAGCTGTTCTCTGTATCCCAGATGAAGAAGAATAACATGTAGGTTGGGTGTTAGGGGAAGGGTTTTCATGGTAATATAGCAAAAGAGTGGAATGCATTGCTTGAAGAGGTTCAGACTTTTCTACAACTGGAGATGTAGTTTTGGGAGCACATTGGAATTACTGCTGCTGAAGGGGGCACAGAATCACTCCTGAGGATTTCTCTGGGATTCTACAGGCAAAAGTCATTAAAGGCTTTCTTCATTAAGCCCTGGGGGGAATTGTGTGAATTCTTTTACTTTTTCTTTAGGGGGGAATTTTTTTTTTTTTTTTTTGCAAGCCTTCTGGCTATTCTCTTTTTATAGAGGAAAGAGGAAACACTGCTAAGTGATCACAGGGGCCATGACCTTCTTTCTATAAAAGTTAATAGAATTTTTGTTTCTTCAGAAGAAGTAGAACCAGAAGCTGAGGTAGCAAGTTTTGAACTTACAGCTGTGAGGAGCACTGAACACTATCTAAACGAAAAGCTGGAATGAATGTGAAGATCAAGTGGACCAATTAAAATCAATCTTTATCTTTTTGTTTCTGGTCTTACAAGATGTTCTACTGTTTCTTTGGTTACACTGCCTCAGCTTATTTGAGAAATAGGGAAGATCAGAGTTTGGTGGCACCTTTGTCTGCAGGAAAGGTACTTTCCATCCAGACCAGTCTGAGAGCCTGGGTAACAGCCCCTCGCTTCAAAAAGCAGTATTTGGTTTTGGCCAGCATCTACTGCAATGTGTTTTGCATTAAATATAGGAAGTTTAAAGCTTTTTCCATTGATTTTGGAAATGATTCAAAAGAACTCATTAATCATAAACATTCCCCTTTTTCTGACTCTAATTCATAAAATGCTTTTAATATTATGGGCCATGAATTAATCAGTGTCCAATCTTATTTATTATTAATAATCAAGAGGATTATTTTTGTAACAGTAGGCTCATTATCGTGTTACTTGATACAAATTTCCAGTGTAGCCTTGTCAGAAGCAGCAAGCAGTGATGAGGATTTTTCTTAAGTTATGGATCTAAAGACATATTTCAGTCAAAATTTTGCTGCTTTAACAAGCACCTTCTTCTAATGAATAAATTAGGCAGAGACTGCAGCTGGTGTTCTGATGGGATTTTAAAAAAGAGCAGTCAAATCACCTGTAAAAATATAATTTGCAGTCTAATTTCCAGATTAAAATTCAAAATACACAGCCTGTAAAGCCCTGAAAAGCTAAGATATTTTTTAGAGTTCTTAAATTTTACTTCTGAATGCGCAGAATTCAGGGGTCTGAAACATCCCAAGATACAGCAAGGAAGATTGTTGCAAATCTTTTAGGTGTGACCTGGTTCTGTTGTTGCTGCAACAAACATTTAGACAATTTGGACTGAGATTTGTGAAGCTGCCATTCTAAAAAAAAGTGAGTCACACAGTATTATTTCAGTGATATAAAGCATTTGCTAAAGAAGAACTGAATTGCTTTGCTGCAGCAAATAGATATGCAAACTACTATGTAAACTTCATGCAGATCTATATTTTAAACTCCAGTCAACATTTAATTCCAAACTTGTCTTTTGTTTGAATTGGTAGTTGAGCGAATGCCTTCATTGTCTTGGAAATCCACATTCGTGAAATACAGAAGATACAAGCAAATATATTTCTACTTAGACAAAAAGTATTGATTGCTCTAAAGCAGATACATCTCCTTTCCTGTATATACCTGCAACATCAATGTTTGTGGAAACCTACTCCCCAAGATTTCATTACAAATGGTGGGGAGAAACAGGCCAACTTGTCAGTTGGGTCTTTGGGCTAATCAGAATCCTCTATGTCACATTAATCTAGTCTATCCTCAGAAACAGACAGCAGTGGAGTTTCCACAAACTCCTCAACCAATGAGTGTTTCACTTCTTTTGCCACTAAACATTGTCATTACACTTAACCTGAATATATCATACTTCAACTAAAACACGTAATTTCTTGTCTGACACACCTTATTTGAGGTCTAAAGACTAAAAGTCTAAAATATAAACCTGCAGGCAGAAGCAGAAGCAGGAACTGCATCTAAGAGGTAGTGCAGTGAGTGTCAGCTGTACCCAAAAGTCTGTGTTGCAATGTCAACGTTCCAATCTGTCTCCAGTATGTGTATGTGTATACATGCAGGTTCTGTGACCTTAATTCTGCAAAGTTTTGCATAGAATACCAAAAAGCCCCAAGGTTTTTCTGCAGGACTAATTCAGAGTCAAGTTGCACAGGTCATGCTAAATGCTGAAAACAACTCTCTGCAACATGAAGTCTGTGCCCACTATGTGCATATGTGGCTCACTTTGAGGAATGGGACTGAGCAGACATGACCAAAGGAGTTTTTAAATAAATGGACTTGTGCTTCAGACCTCAGTATGGTGATGAGGCACTCAGTGATGCATAAGTGTCCCACTTGTGCTGCCTGGCTCTTACTAACGCAAGATCAGTAACTCTCTCTTCTATTTCTCTTGTGCTCCTCAACTTTTATCTTGTATTTGCATGCAGTGTTTTGATGTCTGCACTCTTCAGATAAAAACAAATGCTTTTATGTCTATAATGAATCACAATCACATGAGTAGCCTTATGGGAACAGACTATTAAAATAAAACAGCATTATTACGAAAACATGGGGATGTTAATGACATGAAGTACTAATTATTTGCAGAATATTCACTAAGTAGCTACCAGAAATTTTGGAAAATAAATTGCTCTAGATGTGATGTTTTTCACCAGCTTTCATAGTTTCCATTGTATTTGAATCTCAAACAACAGCATTTAGTGATAAGCTGTCAAAATATCCTCCTTGAAAAAGATGCAGAGTGAGTGTCAGGTAAGACATGTCTAATGGCTCTCCTACTGGTTCAGTAAGCCCACACTCAATGCCTTTGACAGGCTTTCCACTAACTTTGTTAGATACCAGAAGATATGGACTCAAAGAAATGTTTCTGTATCCTTTGACTCAACTTCAGACTAGAGTCACTGATATTGTAGAGCTGCCTACCAAAATAATGGTTGCAACAACAGCACAGTTAATCAACTCTGAAGTCCTGTCTTGAAGTATAAACTGCTTTTTTAAAAAAAAAAAAGTCTGAAAAGCAACTACTAGCAATGGTTTCTGAGTCTCTCTGCTTGTTTGTTTTTCAATATTATACATCACATCGTTTGGTGAAATCCAGAAATTCAGAAGGGAGGTGATAATTCTCAGAAGCGAACAGAGCCCTGCAACTGATCCAAGACAGCCATAAAAAATAAATTCCCCCAAAGAGAATAAATAAAAAGTTGCCCTAAGTAGTGGTCTTACTCTTCCAAATTCTAAAGATTTTCCCATCTATTAAATAAATGTGAGGCTGAGACAACCCATTGCTGCCAGGGCCTCCTCTATCTCTATCCTTCCTGAGGATGAGAGAGAACAAAGCCCTCCAAAGTGCTGCACGGTGTCTGCAGTACATCCAAGGCAAGGTAGCAGCTGTGCTGTTAACCAACTCTGGAGTGCTTGTTTGGCAGTTCTTTGTCAAATAACCTATTGAAGGTCTAAGAGGAGCTGAAGTGGATGTTTCAAATGCTGCATAATGTACCTGTTTTCATGCCTTCAATGCCAATAAATATGAATTGCTGTTTTCCAGGAGTATGCCTATATAAGTTTACATCTGAATGGAAGTATATAAAACAGAATACTTTCCACTTGTGGTTCAGACAGCAGGTACAATCTGAACCTGAGACCATCCAGTGTGCAGAGACAGTGGGCCAGTTATGTAGCTGATATCCACTGATGTGACATCAGTGGACTTCAGTGGAGCTAGGCCAGTCTATATCAGCTGAGGTCTCAGCTAAAAGGTAGTTTTCTGCATCACTCTCTTTTTCATCAACTGTCAGCCACACTTCTGCTCTGTCTCTGACCTCTTTCATTACACACCTGGCAGCAACAGGACCAGTTTGCTCTCACCTCTAGGTAAGGCTGAGGTGTGACTGAGGAATGGTGGCACCTCTTATTGTTGCTCCAATTGTCCAAGCTGGGAGGAGTAGCCAGCCATAACCCACTGCAGAACACTGTGACTCACCAGCTCTGAAGGAGAGTTTAGAGTGGCAAACAGCCATCTCTTAAGTTTGGGAACATGATTAAGGCTCTGAAGATAGGATTTTATATTTTCTTTGGGGAGTAGTTCTTGTTCTTCACCTCTCTCAGCTATTTGGCTGGAATAAGAAAAAATGTCAAGTCAGTAATAAAAGAAAAATAAAATACTGTGGAACACATGCTTATTCCTTGTAATATTGCCCCATTTATTTTAAAAACCAGGGGACTCATTTATACTTGGTTTAAATTAGTAGAATCACAGGACTAACTCAGCCCTCATTAAAATGAATAGGAGTCTTTCCATGAACTTCACTGGAGGCCGGAGCAGGCTATTAGGTGGTATATACGGTCCTTTTGAAAGAATTAGAAAGAAAATGGTTCAGATTATTTTCACTTCATGTTCTTAAACAATTTACTTAATACTTTAATGCAATGGGTCAATGCATCAAAGGAAAGTATTTTTGTGAAAGCATGAACAATTTGAATTTAAGGATTGCAGTGTATTAGATGTATTAAGTGGAAAATTATTGTAGTAATCATAGTGGAACTGGAATCAAACCTGTTAAGAAAACTCCCATGCTATTTCTTATTTCTAATATATACTTGCTATTCAATGTTGATAAAGCTGTGCCTTATTTCCATTGCATTAGCTGGGAAACACTGACAGTGGTAGCTAATAATTTACTTCAGACATATAAAGTTTAAAGTTTGCAGAAGGTTATGAAGATTTGTGAGGGAATATTTTACCCTGTGGCAAAGACACTGTACTTAGCCAAACTGATTTATTCCATCAGTTCTTAGTACATAGGTTTCTGGACCAAGGTCAGAAAAGTCAATGATCCACAAAACTCTCTATCTTTGTGCCATTTGCATCAATCACCCATTTCCAGTCTTCTGGTGGTGCTCAGAATTACTCTAAATGATTGTCCTTTACCTCTTCTTTATATTTGTTCACAGGCTATTCCTTCTTGGGACTGAAACTAGGAGTCATATGTCAACGTCTTATGGCATTAGGAGTCACAAACTCATATAAAAGACCCTTATCTCAAGAGATTTACAGTTTAGAAGGCTCAAGGAAAAAAAAATGTTTCTAGGGTATGATTTGTCCCTTCCTAAAATAGTTGTCCATAGGCAGACATAGATAGACATTCAAAGTGCTTATTTCTCTCCATTGACAAGGGAGGTGGGGCTGACTAGTTCAGACTTAAGTGTTGCAGAGGTTCAAAGTTAACATGAAGCTATAGTTTTCTGCTCCTGTATCTTTTCAAGATATCCTCTCCAAACCTATAATCTAGATGAATGTTAAGTTCCCTCTTTAAATTGAAAGGTAATTGTTCAAACAAAGGGAAGCTTCATTATCACTATGTGAACTTGAGAAGAACATTTGCCCCCAGTACTAAGTGTTTATGCCTCAACAGTTGTTGCTTGTGCTTTGCACATAGCATCAAATATCTCATCTGGCTGCACTGAGCTCACTGTGCACCTTTCATGTGTGTTTTTAACAGCTGAGACCCTTTTGACGATCCTCAGAGAATGATCCAGCTGGTAATACCAGAAATATAGCAGTTTTCTTCTCCTTTTCTATTGTCATTGCTAGATTTAGATTAGCAAATTTGGCTTATTGTCCAAAGAATATCACAAAACTCATCCTATGAGTTTAAATAAATCAGATGACTTGAAAGGAGATAATCTTGGCATGTGTTGTTGGAACTGTATCACAGTGTGTCACAGTTAAGTTCAGAGAAGTAATTTGATCTTCTTTGTTCATTGCACTAGTAATTGCAGAAAAAAAGCCATTTTTGTATCATCCAGACGTGTCTTCCTGCATTGAATTTTGGCAGCCTTTCTGACATATTCTCATGCATGTGCATGTACTTCTGCTCACACTCATACCATGTGTGTGAGAAACTGCTGGCACCAGCATCAGCTGCCCCTTGTGCTGCAGTTGCTGAACCAGCAGCTCAGAGATGTGACTCTCTTTCCCTTTGTACCTTTTTGCTGTTCTCAATTACAGCACTTTGAAACAGCTCAAATCTTTTTGTCTCATAGCCTCCTGGTTCAGGAAGTTGTGATTTCTTCATGGTCGGGGCTCATATAATGTCTTATTGCTTAGTTTCCTGAGCTCTGTGCTGCTTAGTTCCTGAGTTCTGTATTATTTCTGCAAAAATAATTCACACAAATCCCAAATAATGAATAAGAAATAATAAGGTTTGGAAAGTGTGATTCTGAAAATAGAATAGTTTGTTTTATGTGTTGCAGATATGTGATACATTTTGATCTACTCTGGCCTTTGAGACAGTAAAGGTTGAGAAAAAAATGAGCAGAACTGTGTCAGAGAAAGCAAGTATGTGTCCAGACACAACATTAAAGTTGTATCAAAATATTATATTACTCTCTATGAATCTCTGTCCCTCACAGTCACCTCTATTAAGCCAATCAGTCTTTTATGTTCCTATAAAGGAGTGAGGTTCAATAAATCCAAATTAGTTGATCTCTATATATTTCATTTTCTGCATTTCTTTTATTATTATTTTTCTTTGTTCTATGCCAGCAAAATATGCTGGAACAGCAGACAAGAATTTCCAGTTGTTCATCAAAATTCAATTTGTTTTCTGCCTCTTTCTTTATTTCTTTTGCAAGAGGCAGGAAAAAGGTAGGCTTTCCACAAAGAAGCTGCATTTGATTGCAGCCAGGTCACAACATGAGATATTTTTTGTGATAAATTTTAAAACTTCATTAAAGTCGCACGCCACTCACATCCTTTAGTAGATCTGAAATCCTTTGGCTGAGACTTAAGATATTTTGATTTCTAATTTCAGCTCTGTCACTAACCTTGACAAAGACATTTGACTGCTTTGTACCTGTGTTTATCTACCCATTCACTGTCTCTGCTGCTTAGATGGTAAGCTCTTCACTATAAATACAGTTTCCAACTGTCTGTTTTGATAAGTTGCCTTACAGAACCAGCATATGTTCCTTTTGGATAAGATATATGCCCTCTGTGATGACTGAACTCCTATTTCTTCTTGCCCTATATGGACATAGGCTCTAGCTACAGAAATTAAAAAGGTATTTCAGCAGTTTCTGTGTGTATTGCTTATGCTGTTGGTGGGGATTGACACCGGTATTCTTGGTGGAGGCTTATAGCACACCGATTCCTCATCAAAACTGATCCTCCTTCCGAGTGATTTCTCGTGAATTTGGGGTATTATAAACCTGAGTAAACTGATCCTGAGAAAATTTGCTTGAATATATAGGCAAAGGTTAATTCAGATTTTATGAGAGTTCCAAAAATCTTTGCATTGAGCTTTGTGGGTTCTAGGAAAGGGGCATCGAGTGAACAATCAGAAAAGTGGTAAGTTTCTTATATAAGTTAATTTTCTGAGTTCTGTGGTAAGGGTGGGAGTGTGTCTAATAATGAAGCTTGATTTTACTTCTTTGCCGTAGTCTTTCACTTCCAGCATTAATTCCAAGAAAATTGTTAGTTTCCCATTGCAATCATCCACATTGATTTGAAACTTAATGGCCTATTTCTCCATAGTAAAAACTCCATGGCGATAATTTTAAGCATTCATTTACTGAGCATGTTACAGAGGAACAGAACAAGAAATAAAAATTCCCAGGAATAAATAGTTACATATTCAGTTACTGGTTTTTGATGAGTAAAGGGGGAGAATCAGAATCAGAATCAGATTGACTTACTGAATTTTCTCCTCAAAGAGATTTTGACTCATAAATCATATGTATATGTTTAGAAATCCTCCCCTATATTCTCCCCTATTTTAATTTTTTTAGTATATTTTTGTCTTGAAAAAAAATTAAAATCAATCAGTTTTCATGGTTGTTTATCTGCATTACTATTATTGCTCTTCCATAGCTAATGAATAGACTAGAGGGACACAGAAAAGAGAAATGGAAAATTTCCATTCTCAGTTTAGTGTCCAGAGACTATAAGCAATTCTTGTGCATATTTCAACTTTCTGTCCTCATGATTTCCAGGTCCTTTCATGGACGATACAAACAGTCAGCTTGATCTAGCAGCTCTCCTCTCTGTTCATAAGGCCTGTTTCCAGGGTCTTAGTCTCTAAAAATTTCATGGATATCTTATAATTTTTAGTGATTTATATGTGATTACAATTAAAATTCATTTAGCAACTGCTAAGAGGACAATTTGGAAAGATGAGGCAGGATGAAATGGTAAGTCTGTAGGAGCAGAAGAACTAGGACTGTAAAAAAAAGAATTCAAAGAATCCAGAGACCATTGTGCCTCAGCAGATGCCTAATATTATCTGCCTTGTCTGCTCTTTCTAACAGTTTGTGATACATTTATGGCCTGAAGTTTTAGGGAATACCCTTAATTTGAAAGCAAAGTTATTGTAACTGAAATGACAAAATGGACAGTGGTGTCTCAATTCCCCAGGGAATCGACCTTTCCCATTCTAAAATAAGAGTCTAGTTGCCTCACTAAAATGTTCAGTAATGATGTACCAAATTTAAACATTTCCTCCTAGATAAGGAAACCTTCTACCCGTTACTGCACAAATCTGAGACTGCAGAGATTTTTCCTGAGTTTGATTTGCATGGATATTTTGTTGCTGTCATTTATGCATTTTGCATAAAACTCAAGAGTTTTTTGGGGTTTATTTGACAGAGGATGCACCTTTGAATGTGCTTGTGTTGCCCAAAGAAATATTAATCTTGAGTAAAACTTCCCACTAGTCAGTACAGTTACAGCATTCTTCAGCCATAACAGCACAAGACATTTTGACAATTATGTTCACAGATTAAATTTATTCTTAAAAGATATTACCCAGTACTACTTATGAGACATTTAATAATACCTACTCAACATATAATTTTTCCCTTCAGAATTTTTAGTTTTGAGTAAAACAGAGGGCAAGGGAATGGGTTGAAAAAACAATTACTTTAATTTCTTCGGATCTATCTGGAAAAAACCAATGTCTTTAAAGATGTTTCATAGACAAAATAAAACAAAAGAGACTAAAAACCCAAAAAGAGTCCCTGACATCCATCCACTTTGGTGTAGCAGGAAGAAGGGCTCCTGCTCAGAGCTTGTTGTAGCTGCCTTGGGCATCTCAGATTTCAGACTCCTGCTTTCCCCTTCCCTGCTGCAGAGGTGAGGGTTTGAACCACAAAAAGTGTAAGGTAAGGCTCTTTTTTTTCCCTGTGCCTGATAAACAGTTCCAGGATGCAATCCAATAACTCTTCATTGTGAGAGATGTATAGAAGTTATAATGTTGCTTTGCAGAGCTTTTTGGAAAATCAGGACTGACTCATTGCTGCAGGCACATTCCACAATTGATATTCACGGACTGATAATTCTGTTAAAAGGCATATTAAATCCTAGGAATATGGTTTCCCTATTCCACCACATTTTGTTCATGTAATAAAGAGCATAATGTAGCACAATTCTAATCAGTTTTCATATTAATAGGTTAGATCACAATAGATACATAGGTGAAGGACCTACCTAAGAATCAGATTAAAGCTATACCAACCTCACATAACAGCCACACAGTGCATAGGAAGCCTGTTTTAATTAGAAAATACACAGGAATAGTGATACAATCTTTTATTAAAAACTGCAGCAGAGCATAAATACTCATCCAGATGAAAGAGAAAAATTAACATGTCTTCAATAATTGATATCTTAATAATCTTCAGGGAGCAACAAATAGTTCTTTATCATACACATATATTCCACATCACTCTCTGGTAAATGTAGAATTCTCTTTAGGCCTGACCTCTGAGCTAAGAGTGTATGTTGCTGCTGACTACATTGACTGCTCTTAATATGCCCAATTTCTTGAAATAATTGCAGTTTTGTAACCTTCGGTGGAGTTGATCAGCTTTCAAACGCTTTACAAACAAAATGAGGCACATTTTTTTATCCTGTAACTTTACTCACTTTGCACTGCTTGGATATATAATTCTTACCGTTGATAAACCGCAACGTTTCCAATGCTGCACATAAAAGTGGAATCCATGATTCCATTGCCTTCAATGGATGCAGACATTAATTTATCAACATGGTGGGTGGTTTTGCCCTTAAATGGTCAGATGAAAGGTAGAGCTGTTATGCCTAAAACTTATCTACAAACAACAAATATATTCCATAAGTGAAGTTTGGAATGTGCCTTCCGTTGAATTAATCTTAAAGCAATCTTATGTCACATAATACAGAAAAGCAAAGTGTTGGTTTCATAAATAAGCTTCTACCTGTTTGGTTATATAAAGAGATCATTATTATTTCCATTAATCTTATATATTAAGATATATTACGGTTCAAAGGAGTCAGAACTCTACTAGTTTTTTAAATTAAAGATTTCAGACTATAACATTCACTCTGTGAGCTATTACTATTTTAACTTGCTCTAATTCAGAAAAAAACACACAAATTTTGAAATAGAAGTGTTTTCATGAAATGAAAATCCTCTTTTCAGATCAGTCATAGTTTTTGAAGAATTGGTCAGGCTTTTCATTAATTTAAGGGGTTCTGTAAAAATTGGGATCATCATCTTCTCCATTATGAAATTACAAATTTATTTCTCGTCACCTGTACATGAAAATGTTTTAGAAAGCTTACAGTTCAGAAATTATCAAGTTCCTGCTTTACGGCTGTAAAGCACTTGGTAATTGGTATATGCAATTGCTGAGGAATTCTCTAACTTCAGTGTCTCATCTCTTTCCATCACAGTTGGCTTTAAAAAGTGTCATTGGGAAACTCATCAGAAAAGAAAGTAGATTTTCCCAAGTCTATTTCCACAGTAGTTCTGGAATATTCTACGCTAGCAAATGTTGAAACTATTCCTAATGAGACCTTAATTTCAGCACATTTATGATTTGTTATATAAGTTTACCTGAGTTGAAGTTCCCATCACAATTCCTTCTGTGATTGGTGTGTTGATAAAATGTAGTTTCTGGGATATCTCAGTTAGGGATGAGCTCGTACTGTACTTCATACACTTGGTACACTTTGCATACAGCCTGTCCACTCTATGTTCATAAAGCTTTTAAGAACTTAGAGTCTGTGTTGGTTTTTTTTTTTAGCATTAGTTGAAGTTGCCAAGGATTACCAAAAGTCTTTACATAGTCCAGAGAGCAGGCTACAACCATGTATTCAGAGTTCTGTAGGAAACCAGGATAACAACCAGTCAAATGAACCTCTCTCTGTGGAATGGTGACTCTGAATTCCTCCCCTGCATTTCTTCAGGACCTTTTACATTTAAATTAATCCCTAAACCCTAAACCAAGGGTCGCATCCAGCCTGACAGCCATGGGACTAGGGAAGTGGGGTTTGTGTCAGCAGATCATAGCCTCATACCCCATTCTCTTCCTTTGCCAGTCTTGTAATCATGACAAGTTAATTATCTATGTGTTCAAGCCAGCTGCCCTGTCTGGTGCACAGAGAGACAGATTGTCATTTCGGAGAAGATTAGCACCATCAACCTGTTATTGTCTTCAGAGAGTCACCACTGCATGCCTCAGTAGGGCTGGTCCTGGTTTTGTATCTGTCTCCTACTAATGACACTACTGTAGTACAGTCCGTAGCAGTCAGTAAGGTTCAAAGTGCATTATAGAATGATCTGGCTACGGAATTTTTTTTCCCCTTGAGCTATCAGTTATATTAACCACAGTACTAATAGAGACGAAAGCAGTTTATAATTAATCACATCTTCCAAAGAATTCATTACAGGAAACCTTTTCTGTCAAGGCATCCGTTTTCACTGCACATTCCAATGTGGGCCATTTCAACCTCTAATATATTCTGTCACTAGACTATCAGAACCAAAATTATCAATTATTACTTTTGAGTCTAGACTGCGTGTGCATTTCTGTGATCCATAATACCATGAATGTGAATAGGCAGTAATCATCTGGATGTCCCTGTAACTATGTATCTCAGTGACAAACACTTTCTGTCAACCTGTGATGGATAAGGTAACGACAAACTTTTTCATCTGGAACGAGTAGGAGTCCTTTGTTGCAAACATTAACATTTTTCCCTTTCTTTTATATTTGACAGCTCTATTTCATACATTTTCTTACCAGGGAGTACATCAATGCTACACATAAATAATTAAAGTGTTGTTTTAATAATTCAATATAGAAAATTCAATATAAACATTTAGAATTAATGCAGCTATTTTTCAATGCAACACAACACTTCTGTATTGCAAAATATTAGAGAAACTTAATATTGTAGTGTTTACTTGATGAAGGAAGGACTTTTGGTATTCTGTTAAAGGTAAAAAAAAATTATAGAAAAATTGAAGATGGTGCAATTGTTGTAGCAAACTAATCCTAATGTGCTTCACAGGAGTTTCAGAAGCACTTCATTAATTATAATTAACAAATGAAAGACATACTTAAATCAGAAGAACCTAAAAAAAGTCGTGTTAGTGGGATGTCATTATGGAGAGAATGCTGATATTGGGTTTTCAACTTGAAGTTTGGTTAGACTCAGCCCAAGGAATGAGAATGGAAACATCCCCCAGTTGTCCTCATCAGGATACTTTGCACCTTTGGTGTAGGTTTTTATACTGCAGCTACTGGGATGATGTGGGGCCTCTGGTGGTCTAGTGGTTAGGGTGCAGGACTCTCACCGCTGCGACCCGGGTTCGATTCCCAGCCCCCCGGGCAGATGGAGCTCGTCAGCCCTGTAAGGCAATCCATCTAAGAGAAGGTCACTCTAAACAAACCTACGTCCTGAGACCCTCACTGCCACTGTCCAAGCTTGCTCGGCCCCGGCAGATGAACCTCAGGATTAAAGGGTGGGCTCAGTTCAGTGCACACTGTGTCTCACCTAAAAAATCCACTGCGCAGGCTCGAAGGGTCAATGACCTTTCCCAAATCTTCGCTCGCGAAGACTGGCCATTATTACTGGGATGTGGATACTAGAGAGGTTCTATGTTTAGTTTGGATTAGCCTGAGAGTTTGACCATTGGTAAGCAGCCAGGGAAGCTTACTCCCCTTTTGACTTATTCCACCATAAAAAATTGAATACATGAGCCCAGAAAGTGCTCATCAATAACCACAGGGACAGGAAGAAATTCTGACAAGACCATACTGATGGTGGCTGAACAGTTTCTCTGCCTTTGCTTTAAAAAATGACCCTTAAGGACCACGTCACATGACTTGTGATGCCAGTAGGTGACAGTAGGTCACTTAGATTGTCTACAACAGGTACTCAGAAAGGCAATGCAGAAGGGAAGTCTGGGGGGTGAGGGGCAGTCTGATGGGCAAGGGGAAGCTGGTGGGTAAGGGTCAGGCTTTCAGCAGCACGTCTGGGGACACAGAGTACTTATACAACCTCCCAGGAAAGTCAGCAAGGGACTCTGACTCTACCTAGACCAGATTTTCCCCCCTTTTTGCTCCCAAGAATTCAAGGCTGGAGCAATTCATGTTGCCTGAATATGATACACAGTGTTTCTCAAGACTCATATGTTGGACACAGGATTGGACTTCAGGCAAATATGAAATTAAGGTGGGTGACTATGAGTAGAGCAACCTGAAGAGCAGTTGAACTTCAGTGTTGATGTCAGCCTTTGCCAGTGTGGAAAAAGTAAAAATTTTTCATCTGTCTGTAATACTTTATATGCAGTTGGAAAACATAAGGAATATGGTCATTTGCAGTAATAATAATAAAGCCTCACTTCATCCATTACAAAAATTTGGATTAATGAAACCTGAATGTTAATAGGTTGAGCGATACTCCAAATCTGTAATGACTACAGCAATTGAATGAGACTAATTGTCCACTTTAATTCCATTGCCTCTCAGGCAGAAAGTCTCCAGATACTAGGAATAAAAGGTGGAACTATGACAATCAGAAAGGTATTACTATGATTTTGTTTTCCACATCTAGTTTGCTTCAAAATTCAAGTTCTAGCACTTCATATACCTATGTAAAATACAGTTTTATTTGTTACTTTTTAAGACTGCAGCAGAATTTATTTCTCTCTGTTCTTTCAGCACTTCCTAGATATTTTGTGTTTGTGCTGTCTCCAGACAGGACATGATGTTGCAATATACCATTTTGGTAATTAGGAGAATAGCATTTCTACCTTTCTGTTGGTTCTGGCTGATAATAAACCCTTACATAGTATATGGTGGTAGTAGCAGTGTCACCTTTTAGATTTGTCACAAACTGTAGACATTGGCTTTATGATTAATAAAGAGACTTAGCTCTTTCATTGACTGCAAAACTCAATTAAACCTCAACCTCTGGACTGTGTTTCGGCCTAGGTCCATCTGCTGGGCTTCTCTCTATCTGTCTTCATTTATTTCAACAAGTAATATGGGGTCTTTTCCTGCTTCTTAGATCTTTTATTCTTTCTCAACAAATTTTCAATTATCTTCACCTGAGTTATTTCTTATCTACTGTCTGAATCCTACTTGTCTTTCAACATGGATCCGACCTTTGTATTTTAACAAAGATGATAACCAAAATCCTGGGAGATTTTAGCAGTGACCTAAGGCAGGAAGCAGGTTCTTCAGAAATCTAAGGTTTGCAGAATATATTAGCTTGTCTATTTTATCACCTGAGCAATGCAGTTAATAGGCTATTTATAACCAAAATAAAAAAAAAGCCACAGAGGAGGAAAAGCTCATGTTAGTCTCTCTCAGCAGCCAAAAGAAATGACAGAAGACTCTGATGATTCTGGAGTAATATGAAGAGTCTGAATGTGAGACAAAACAATATCCTGCATGTAAGATGAGGCTTAATGAATTAAGTCATATAAGCACATTGTTTGGAGATTAGAGACAACCTATGTACCAAATGGCTCTAGAAAAGTAGAAAAATCAGCTCATAATCAGAACTCAGGAGGAAATTGTGTATATACCAACTATATTTTGCTGTGAGTGCAAGTACTGAAACAATTAAAAGAAGGAAATCAGCATGTCTTGTACACGTAGTCAGATATGAAGGAAACCGAGGAATTCAATAATTTAAGGACATGGGGGGGGAAGAGGACACGGTAGAACATGAGGGAAAGGCACAGAAGACTGAATGGAATTGGAGATTTAGTATAAAGTTGGTAATGAGCAGCTGTGGAGATGAATCCACTCTTGAGTCAAGAGTGTACAATATGCATATTAATTGCTAAATGTGAGTTTGTAAGTGTTGGAATTTGCTAGCATTCCTTATTTAACCTGCTGTAGTTTTTTTCCTATCTGTTCAAAAAAATGCTGGAAAATAGATAAAAGCTAGATAAAAAGCAAGCACTGTAATATATGCCTTTGTTTTATGTCTTTTATAAGGACAAAGCACTACGGCATTGTGCCTTCAGTTTTGACAAATATTTTTGTTGCAATAAAGCTTACATGAAAATTCAAAGAGATGTTATGGGAACTTCATCTTTGGTTTCATCCCACCATATCAAATATCTTTGCAAAGTCAATGAAGGAGAAAATGATTTCTCCCTAGAAAGATTTTTGAAAATCCTTGTGGATGGAAGATGTTATATATTTCTGTGAAATATTAAAACACATCTTTAAATGCTCAGTTTTTAATCTTTTTGTCCCTCAATTTTCTTTTCAGGCACAAAGATATGTGAATCTGCACTAGAGTTATTTGATAGTCATGACCTCACCATATGTTCAGAGTAAATCATGGGAATGCTGCTTGGAATGTAAATGTTGTCCAGCTGGCCAGGCACCTCACCCAGCTTGCCTTCATGGTTTATTTCTTTGCTGAGCTTTGATTTCATATTCTTTTTTTTTTTTTTCACTACATTTTGTGCAAGCAGACATCCTTTTGATGCAATTTCTTTCCTGGACAGAAAACCAAAATTCTCACTTCTAAATACTGTTACTTCTGCTGTTATTTACAATACTATAATTGTTATTCAGTGAAACCAGTAATTGATTCACACATAATCAAGGCATGCACAACACTGTGCAAATATTTGTGCACAGTAACACTTTATATGTCAGTAAAATTCCCAGTTGCCAGGAACCTCAGAGTTTTGGAGGCATTCTTTAGACAAGGGAAAAAACCCAAACTGTTGCCGTAATAATATTTTTTCCCTCCTTCTAGACCTGCAAAGAATGATTACCTGGCTGCTTACATCATATAGAAGGGTTCAGGAAAAGCTCATTTTTTCCCCATACAGTGCCTGTGGAGGCTATTTTTTCCTTTTCATTGGCTATATACAATTTTACAGTGGGATTGTGAGCTTCATCCCTCTCCCATGTCACTGTGATGATGCCAATTGCCATTACCTACTGGAAAAGAGAAAAACAATTTTCCCTGGGAGTGAGGCTTGTTCCTGTGTTTCATCTCAGCCACCCAGAGATCCCACTGAGCAGTTGGGAGTATATAATGTCTAGGTGTTGTTGTACTCTACATCATATAGATTTTCAGTCAGTACAGGATTTCTTCAGCTCACAATAAACCAGAAGTGATATCAGGACTACGAGAAGGTATTATTTGAAGGCAGTAGAGAAGAAAGTTTATGCACCTGTGTAGCTAATGTCACTGTTGTGCAGATCCTTTTCCTCATGTACTCGGTGTCATGTGGAGCACCAAAGAAGTTTGAATAGGGACACTGTGAGGAGAGAAAAAAAAATTTAGATTGGTGATACTTGTTCTCTTTGAGTACATTCCTACTTACAAAAAAACCCCAAAACCCAAAACAAAACAGAGAGTGAAGACATGTAGCCCGCATCTTTCTGCTTGTTTTGCAATATTTAACACCATGATATCATCTTTGTGGAAGAACTGGGTATTTTGATTATTTCCTACTAAGTCTGAAAGACAATTACATTCTCAATTTTCAGTTCTTTCTCATGAAAAATATGCTGGGCAGCTGATGGATTGCATGGAAATTTCAGCAATATCCTCCTACATCACAAACAAAGTCATGAATTCTCTTTTCTTCTGTCAAAACAGCTCTGTTACCCAAGCTAAAACAGACATAGACCTTTGCATTGCTGATCTCCTCTTCTTTAGATTGAGAAAATGTTAAGGTATAAAGGAATATGAGTACTTTTATTATTCAAATGTAACAAGTATTTTTTATGAAGAACTAATACAAACTACACTGGCATATTCAGAAGAGAATGCTTTACAGCAGAGAAGACTCCATGTAATCAGCATGAAGAAACCCTAGCAGTTATTTGGACACAGAATTTTTGAAATTAACATTTAAAAAACGTTTTTTACCCCTCATGTGCTAGACAGGACAGCATAAAATTTAAAACATTGGTCCCCTCAAAAATTCCTGACATTATTAAAATTCTCAAAGAACAAGATAACCTTAAAGTACCTCTTGAAAACAGTGGAAAGGCTAGCAGCCGTGCACTGAGCAGATGGCATGGCATACCATGAACCCAGTGCTGCCAGGTACAAAAGGGTAGGAATTTCTGAAGAATCCTAGTCAAGGAATGATAATAGTACAAATTCCTTTTTGTTCAGCTTATAATGTTGGTAGTTAACCTTTGCTTTGCTTGCTACATTTCTTTAATCAGCCTCATTCACCATGTTATTGATGTTCTGTGGAATAAGAGCAGTGAGCAACCTGACATCTCTGTCACTGTATTGAGAGGGTGCCCACAGAAGGCACTTTTCAGTGGTTATGTCAACCTTTTCCTATGTTTCACATTTCCATGCCCTCACTGCTCATTTTCTGTTTCATGAGCTAAATTGTATAGTTGGATAAACTCTATTCATTTCAGCTCAGGTACACTAAATTACCTCGTCTACAGAGCTGCACCTAGGCTAGCATTTACCCACCTGATGCAAAACCTCTGCCTTGTGTCAGGAGACTGTTACTTTGTTTTCCTTTGCTTCTGCTGTTCTCTTGTTCAGTATTAAATGCTCCTGATCCATTATAGTCCATTCTTGCCCAAGCATGTCATAGAATCATGGAAGAGTTTGGCTTGGAAGGGATCTCTAGAGAACATCTAGTTCAACTCCCCTGTAATGAGCAGGGACATCTTCCCCTGGGTCATGTTGCTCAGAACCCAGTCCAAGCTGACCTTGAATATTTCCAGGGATGGTACATCTACCCCCTCTCTGGGAAACCTGTTTCAATGCATTACCACTCTCATTGTAAAACATTTCTTCCGTATATCTAGTCTAACTCCAACTTCTTTTAGTTTAAAACCATTACTTCTCATCCTGTAGCAACAGACTCTGCTACAAAGTCTGTCCTCATATTTCTTAGAGGCCCCTTCAAGTAGTGGAAGACTGCAACAAGGTCTCCTCTTATATAACATGTCATTTATGGTAAATATGATGCATGATTACTCTGCTTTGTTTTTTCCAGGCACTGATCTCATTATAAAGACAACAAGTTACTGCTTCATGATGACATTAGTAAATGAGAACATAATGGCAGGAGTAGTTAGTCATGTCACACTGTAAAGAAAGAACTAGAAAAAAGCTGTGCTTAGCAGTGACAATGAATGATTAAATATTTACCATATTGTGAATAAGAACAAAATATTTCTGGTACTGGGACTTATTACTCAAACTAAAAAAAATATTTTTGGTACAGCAAAAATATTGTCCTGCTAAAGCACTTATATTGTTTTACTCATTGAATAAATGTAACATTTTAAATTATCTTGTAATAGAGCTTAAAAATAAAGTAATCTTGCTTCAATCACAAGACTAATTACAGTACAAGGAAAAATTCTCTTTTCAAACACTATATTTACTCTATGATACAAAGTGTCATTGGAGCCAACACTTCTCTGTTCTAATCTGGTCAGAAATGTGTTGATTTGAAAAGGATCATCCTTATCATTAAGAGAAAAAAAATACAAATAATTCAAGTAATAATGAGTTGATATTACTTGAGCCAAGAAGTCAGAGTAATGATGGTTTCAAAGTGCATTAAAAATAATGAAAATAGGTTTTATTTTAAATGGAAAAATAAGACAAATCTAAAGTGCTGAATCCATGAAAGATGAAATATGCATGTGCTAGGTTTTCTTATTTTTAAAAAATGTTCTAGAGACAGGTAAATTTTTAAAGAGGTTCATAGTATATTTAAACTGGTCATTCACCAAAGCAAACCGTATCCCTTGAGCCCACTTAAATCTATACCAAGAACAAAAGACACTGCATTGCTGTAGAGAACTTAGAAAACATAAAACATGAGCAGTTTTTGTTGAACAGCCCTCCCTGATAGAGACAACACGTCTTGATATGTGCATCTATGCAGGCATGCAGTGACAGGACAAGGAGCAATGGCTTTAGAATGAAAGACTGTAGGTTTAGATTAAATAGGAAGAAGAAATTCTTTTCTGTGAGGGTGGTGAGGCATTGGAACAGGTTATCTAAAGAAGTTATGGCTCTCCCATCCCTGGAAACATTCAAGGCCAGGTTGGATGGAACTTTGAGAAACCTCATCTGTTGGAAGGTGTCCCTGCCCATGGCAGGAGGCTTAGAACTAGATGGTCTTTAAGTTCCCTTACAGTACAAACCATTCTATGATTCTAGGATATATCTGACCCACATGACCATTCCACCTGTGAGATTTGTAGCTTTGAATCTGTATCTGCATCAGGGACAGAAAACATGCCAGTCAGAATGAGTTTGCTGTACCCCAGGCAGGAATTAACACATGCTGCAGACATACATAGTCTGCGTCCATGAATATTCAAAGTAGTCCCAGCACCTACAATGTCCTTCTCTTTGGATGGCATGTTCATGGTCTGCCCCACGAGACTGATTGCCAGCAGGAGCTTGAGAAAAAATATCAAATGTTTTCCAACTCTATGCTGCCTGAGCCATATGCTGCAATGAGGCACTTCACAGCATCAAAACAAGAGGTGATCAGTACACAGCAGCTCTGTTGCAACACAGTAAACAGGTAACATTTCTGGCTGTAGTGATGACCCCCATTCCTGCAGTCAGAGCCCCACAGACACCACACAGCCTTTGCTGAATGGCATGGAGGAAGATGCAGCAGACAAGACAGAACTCAAATAATCAGTGCAACAAAACTGGAAGTAAGCTCAGCAGCCCAGCCAGTTCTCCTCCATGCAGAAGGCAAGGACTGTGATCCTACCCTTTCCCTCCATCCTTTAGATGGCTGGCTGGAATATTTTTCAAAAACTTCAAAGTTCAAATAACGATCCAACAATATTCATAAGAACCCCACCAAGCTAAACTATTCTCACTATTCAATATTTACGTCTCCCTTGTCCTCATTTAAACTTGTTACTCCTTGTCCTGATGGTGGCAAATACTTAGAATGGTTTGTTTCCTTCCCCTTTAAGGTCACTTTTGTGTATTTGAAGACTCTTATTTTATAGATAAACAATATGATATCACCTTTTTTTCTCTAGATTAAATAATGTTGGTTCAGTCACTATTTATAAAGAGTCATATTAGAAGCAACTGAGGGAACTGGGGTTGTTTAATCTGAAGTAAAGGCAACATTACCACTCTCTACAACCACCTGAAAGCAAGAAAACTACTTCATGTGCCTCTGCTGTTTTGGATTCAAGTACAATGTTTGACTTCTTCTGCAACTGCAAAGTTATTAGTTTCTCTACAGTTTGAGATTCAGTACAGCATCTCAGCCTGATACTTGCAGTACTTTTACCTCAATAATTTCACATACTGTGTTCCTGCTGTTGGTTGTTCTCAAATTATAAAATTGCATCCTCGTTTTCCAAAATATTTTTTCAATTTTTCGAAGTCATTTGGACTGCCTTGCAACATAGTTACAGTCCCTCTAAACTAGATAATGCTTAAAAATTTAATAAATTCATTATTCATTCCATCATCCAAGTAATTTATGAAAATATCAAATACTATCTGACCCACAACAGAACTGTGAGGAATGTCAGTTGATATGTTTTTCATTTTGTCAGCACACCGATTATTATTCATCCAATACTCTCATCTGACCCCTCTGACTGACCCTGTGTTAGCTACCTCTAGTCAACAACATCGTATCATGTTTTAAGTGACAACATATGACAGGATCTCTGACATCTGTCTCTGCTTCAAGCAGACTGAAAAATTTATTTATGACTGCAGCAGACAGTCTTCTTCAAACAGGTGTGTTCCTGCTGTACTGAGGAAAACACAGAAGCCTCATGAGCTATGGGTTGATATGGAATCTAAACCACGAGAATTCTGTGTATCTTGGGCTGTGACACAGAATTAATGTATTGGTGTTACTGAAGGGTTAATGAAACCCAGAGGCATGTCACACAGGTTTTCAAAATCACTGTTACAAACTCCTCTGACTCATAATGTAGGAGTTGTCAAGCACACCACAAATCTTGTGCCCTCTGAGATGTTCATCAGCCACAAACTGCTTGTCTTTTTTTTACACATTGCACACTGAAGGAATCTGCTCCTCTACACAGAAACCTAAAAATGGCCACTGTCATGTAATCAGGCAGATGTCTTTCACTGACTTAGTTAAGACTTAGTTATTCCTCTCATCAGGAATTTTTCTGTTCTTGTCAGTAAAATAAAGAAAAATCAGTGGAACATGGATAAACAAGTAAGTTCAAGGGGGAAAATGCCTATATATTCACATGAAGATCAATTCAAGTGGTATTTCTGTAAGAAATACTGTTTTCTTGAAATTTAATTTTTACATGTAAGTGTTTGAAATAATTCTGTTGTGATAACAATTTTTTTCTTCTGCAATAACAAATATTTTTTAAAAGATAGAAGTTTTCAAAAGTATATTAAAAAAAAAGAAGAAAATTAATTAACAGACACCTTAAGAGCTTGTTGTAACTCTGGGTAGAGAATTTAGATCAGATGGATTATTTTACAAGTTATTTCTGTTAAGACTTCCAGGTTACAGTACCGACAAATGAAATTCAGGTCATCTATTATGGAGTGCACATGTATGATCAAGTGACACAAATAAAAGCATAAGTGACAGTTGCTGTAGGATGTCAAAACAGTGATGTGAACCTCTCTGCAGTAAAAATACTGCTAGACAGACATGCATACTTCTGATACTTCTGATTCTAAAGTTGAAGGACAGTAGTAGTAGATACTTTAGTTTTGTTCAGTAGAGCTTTAGAAATGTGACTGTACAGAATTCCCTTGGTGTAAACAAAGCGACAAAAAAAGAGAAGGCTTATCCTTAAAGACTGAAACCCCTTTTTTTTCCAGCTTCTTCCAGTTAAGGTGAGAATGGAGCCAGATGCAGGTTTAGCACATTAACTGCCACTGTTCTTCAACAGGTGAACAAGACTGAGAAAAGAGGAAACACGAAACTAGATAAAAAAAGGAGAGATTAGCACAGGATTTTCTCATGGGTATAATTTTGTACTAATTACTGTAATGACCAGCCCTGAGACAGTTATTGGGACTTGTAATATAAAGCATGTGCAATAAATAGTTCAGCTTTGAGACATTAGGAGACAATCAGAGCTCCTGACAACCAGTTCAACAGACATTCAGGATGGTGCTCATCAGCTACTGAATTTTATTTACCAGTTACTGACTTTAGATGCTTTCCATTCAATAACTATAGGAGAGATGGCCAAGGGCTCTCTGGCTCCTCCACAGTCAGTCTCAAGTCTTGGAACATGAAGGGTCTGGAGCGCTGAAAGGATGCAAATGCTGCAGCTCTGTAAAAAGGGGGTTAGAGGCATGAACTCAACCATCAGTTCTAAATAAATAATGTAATAACTGTTAAAATACAGTTAATAAACTATTCAAAAGGGGGTGATTTTTAAAAAAAAATTAATTTGTTGCTTCTTTTTAAGTTAGAGTTAACAAAAGGAATAATTTGCAAACTTAGATTTCTGTGAAGTATTTAAACTGAGATTGATAACCATTTTCATTGAGAACCCAGAATCTACCTAGATGACTTTAAAAGCAAGGCAACTGCTATGTCTCAGCATGCCACTGCAAGATGGACCTCTTATAGGGTCTTTTAGAGATTGGTCCTTGACTTCATGTATTCCACACTGTACTCCTGATCTGGAAGAAAATAAAAATTGCTGCTGACAAAGTTCACAGAAGACACAAGTAATGAGAATGATAAGTAGTGGTTAGGATATGTTACAGAAAGAAACCAATCACAATAACTACTTGACAAATCAGACTGAAAGCAATTAATTTGACCTTCAATAAAATCGACCGTAAAATTATGCATTTAGGAAGGAAGAATACAGAGCCTGATTACAGCATGGGGAGCTCTATCCACATTAGAAATGGCTTTAAAGCAGGCATACTGAGACTATAGTGATAATCAGCTGAACCTTGGCTCCAGTACAATTATTTGGCCAAGGGAGTAATGAAATCTTGGTTGTGTACATAGGAGTTTATCAAAAAAAAGTTACAAGGAGTGATCAAATCACATTTTTAAATACCTACATGTGGAACAGAAATCTGATAAAAACAGAGGCACCTCTTTTCCACAGAGACATGTGTAAGAAGATACAAATGCTTGAAATTAAACCTGAAGGAGTCTAGTCAATAAGTGGAGCACACACTATTAACAGCAATGGCCATTAATCATTAGTACAGTTTAACAAGAACTGTAGTAGACAGTTTTTCCATCACTGCAGAAACTTAAAAATCACTGGCTACTCTTCTAGTTACTGTTGTAACGGAAGTTAATCAGGAAAATTAAATTATTTGGTTTATGGGGGTGTGCAGATTATAGTGGTCTTATCTATCTTTTCCATGTGCAAATATAAATTGTAATATTGTAATTGCAAAACAGTCTGTCATTATGCTCTAAACCTTCATTCTAACACAAGATTCAAGACCTCTGTACTGTGCTGGACAAAAAAGCAATCATTCTGTATTCAGCTCATGTAGATGAACAGTACAAAAAAAAAGATTTCACTTTGATTTTGCCTTATTTTGATGTTCTGTTGATGTAATCCAAACATGACTGTGACTAAAGTATCTCTGTTCTTAATGGGAAAATATATCTTCCTATTGAAATACTAGAGAGTTCAATTATGGCCTTTGCTCTTAGATTTATACATAAATGTACTGTTGTAACACAAATATTCTTAATGAGCCTCTTAAATTTACACATAAATGTAGAAGTATGACACAAAATATATCCTAACGAGCCCTTGGGAACATATGTACTGATGTAGGGCTGTGAACTAGAGCACAGTTATTTTAAGGTTTTTTACATACAAGAAGAGCAGCTGGTGAAAAATTCAGTGAATTCACTTTCGTTTGCAAACATCTGGAATCTTTCTTGTTAATAATGTTAATGGTGTATTAAACCAGTGTGTCTATTCAGAATATGATCCTTTTGTCAGCTAGCTAGTTATCTCCGGTAATAATCTATAGCGAGTGATATGAGAGTTGTATTTCATCTGGGGCAGAAGGAAGTTTTGGGATAAACTAATTAGAAGAATTACGCTGTCAGCAGTGGCACTGATTCATAAGAACATTTTTGGCAACTTTTAAAAAATCATCGGGGTTGTCTCAGAAAGTTTTCTTGTAAGGTAGACTAGTTCCTAACTTGTGTTGCTTATTATTGCTGTTATGGCTAAGAGAAATTTTTACTCTATCTATGGGATTAAGATGCCTCTCCTGACTGAGATAAATTATGAATGTGATGCCATAAAAAGAAGAGAACCTTTCAGAGAAGAAATGAGTGCCTCCATACTTAGGAGCTTGCTTTCATGGTCCACAATGCCAGCAACCTTCTTTCAAGGGACAAACAACTTGCATCATTCAGTAATTGCCCTGTGTTAGTTCTAGCTCAAGCCACAAAGAAAGCAAAAGAGGTAGTAAAACTTGATTGCATTGTCCCTGAATGCATTACAGATACAGACTGCTATAATCCAGAACACCTATCACACAAATATCCCCCCGACTATACCACCTGGTTTCATCAAGTTCCATTTGTTATAATTTGAAACACGTGGCTTATTCTAGACAGTAGAGGATATTTTGGAGTGTAGCAGCAAATTAATGCTAGGAGATGGTTTTTAGTAAACTGAAAAATTATAAGACCTTTTAATTACGAAAGAAAAAGACAGTTACCATACTAACAGATAGTGCAGTATGCCAGAAGCTGTCTGAATATATGTGAAGATATGATAATTAGCCAGTGTTCATGGTACATTTTCAAGAGCTAGCAAGGCTCTTCATCTGATTAAGCAGTGAATATGCAATAGTAAAAGGTTAACTCAATGTGAGTCTGTCACATGATGTTCTAATAGCATCAAGCTGTTTTAAGTGGGTAGGCATCATTTAAAGCAGAAACTCATTTTCTTGGTCATCATTTTCTGTAATGTCTCACAACACAAGAGACACATTCAGGCAGTAGAAAGAAATGTAAGACATGACTTCGAGGCAGTTTTCATTTTAGACATAGTGAAATACTGAGAAAAGCCTGATCAGACACTTTCAATCTCTGCGCTGGCAGCCTCGGTGACCTTGGAATAGTGCAGGATGAAGTGTATGTAGCAAAAAGCTATTTGGTGAAAAGTACCTGCCTTTGAGTTTGTAATTTGTAATTAAATATTATTACTTTTGTAGATGAAGAAGCTTCAGCAACTAAGTGATATGGCTGCATTCACCAAATGCCTTAACCAGGCAAAAAAACCAGTGAAAAATCTTGACTTCCAAATGTTTACCTAAGACTGCAATTTTCTGATATCTCAGTATCTCAGGACAGTATAAAGTATGATACTTCAGTATCAAACTTTATCTACAATTTGCATAGAAAGTGCCTTTTACTTCTCCCTGCCTAAATGGGATAATTTTTGTAATGTAGCTGTTATGTAGTATATATCTATAGTTTAAAGCCTAGGGTCAGACAAGTAAGAGTCACACTTATATTAATCCACCTTTATTTACAAGGCTGCTGCTGATCCCAGTAACCAAGATTTACATTTTCCTCCTTTACTTTTAGTTAGTGCTACACTTAGTTCTACTTCTTGCTCTACTTTCTGTTTCTTTCTCCATCCCATTTCCCTGTTATCACTACTCACCCTCCGTCTGTTCCTATTTGTCAGGACAAATATCCGGGACTCTTTCCAAGAGCATCAGTAAAGCATCAGTCTTTTCTACCAGGAAACACTTTTTCCAAAGCTGTCTTCTAGGAACTGCCAGGCCTACCTGTGCTACCTATGCTAGCATACTACTACCTATGCTAGCATAGTATGTAGTACTGTAGTATGCTAATGTTCAACTCCTTCAGAGACTGTCCTTGCCATTTAATTCTATCCTTATAGTTCCTGTAGTGAGATATAGTTACCTGATATTGTTCATATCAGCAGTTCTCACAGGGATGAACTTAGACATGTAACTTCTATCTTCTGGAACCAGGGTGTTAATAAAAATAAAGTATATTTTACACATCACGCTCAGGCTGGGTACAAGGGAGTTGCAGTGAGGTGCTATGTTGTTGGCTATGCCATTAAGCTGAGCTCTGTGTAGATGTGCAATGCAGTAGTGCAGTTTTAATGAGAAACTCCCTGGAAGTTATTACTGAGAAGTATTGCTATGCAGTTTTATTGCTAGATCATAGAATTCATCTCCTCTCCCTTAGCCTGAGCTAAGCACACAGTAGAACAAGCCAAAAAAAAACCCCAAACCAAACCCTTCTGATTCCAGCAGTGTCTTTGAAATGTCTTTCTTATCTTGAAGATTTGCTGCTTTATCTCTTCCGATCTATTTCTACACCTGTCTGATTTATGTGTCCACAGGTAGGCATCTGTCCCACTTCTATAGGATTTTTTCCCCCAGAATGTCCCCCAGCATGGCACAAACTGGACTGTTGCCAGCTCTGTTAGCTGCCTTGGTCACTGCTGTATGTGATTTGCACTGGCAATTCTGCAGTATGAAGAAAATTTAAAAGCAGGACAGCAGCACTCAAGTAAGTGCTGGGGCACTCATGACTGTTGCCCCAATAATTTAGAGCTAACCATTCAGGTTTTGTTTCTTGAGATGCTGTCACAGAATGGAAATCATCATCTTTTTCTTCAGTGGCAACTGATGGGGGACGAGGGGGAGGCTGTCAGGAGATGCAGCTGATGAAGAGCCCAGAATGAGGAAAGAAAAAATATGGTAAAATTGATAGGGAAGAAAGGATGCAGATGCTGCTGTTTTGATTGATGAAGTAAAATCTGTTAGAGATGCTCTCATTAAAGATTGCTGAACAATCTCCAACAAATCACGTACTTAGCAACCTAGTGGGTCTAGTGTGAGTATGGCAAGAACAGCTTCACTTATGTAGGCCTGCAGAAAAGGAATTACAGGGAAAAGGGCAATAAATAGCCAAGAGCTCTACTCATGTAACTGATCACTAACATCACTCTCTACCTCCTTTCTTCTCTTTGGGATAAGACTTGGGAGACTCTCAGTGTTGGTGTCTTCAGCAGTGCTGAAGCTCCCTCCTAAGGACTACGAATAGCTACTCTGAGTTCCTGTCCTCCTGACTCATTGCGTGTTCTGAAGCAAGAAAAGCAATCCCAATGTTTCAGTCTCCCCCACATCATTATCATTACTATGGTTTATTGGAATGTATGCATCATTCACGGATGTATTTTTGGCAAGTTATTAACATTTGACCAGAACTCTGGTACTATCCAATGTTGTTTAAATAGCCAACTTTTCTTTGACCTTCTGACAGAAATAAGAGGAAAAAACAAGATAAGCAATTCTCTGTACAAGAATCTCCTTCATGAGCTGTCTCCCTCTTCATCAGCACTGCAGCTGTGACCAGATAATCAACTACTATAATTAAATTCATGGTGATTTATACCGCAAAAAATTCCATCTCAAATCCTTTTCATTTGAGGATAATTTGCTAAGAAAAATGGATCCCTTCTGCAACATGTAGTTTGCTCCATGTGCCCTACAACCCTTGTAATACCTCTGCTTTCCAACATGTCCCATAGAGTAACCTCACCTTCTGCCCATGACCTCTGTATACCAGCTGTAAGACTTGAAGCTACAGATGTCTTGACCTGGCTGACATGGAGGTCTATAATGCTACCAAACAATCCAGATTTTCTACTATAGCAGTGCTGATTTGGATTTTTCTTCTCTGTAGAGGCACCATTTTCCATGTTATTTAGAGGAATTTCCATGTAATTTAGAGTACTTTTGGGCCAATTGGTTCAAAAATTTTCAGGAATTGACAGGTATGTTGTCAAGACATAGACAGAGGGGTGCTTCAGGATCATTGATCCTTGCTCTATTTCTTGGTATCTCATGAGAAAGGAATGAGAACTTACTCCTAAGAGCCAATTTCTATCAAGAATACTGCTAAAGTTTCATTTATGTAATTTTTAATGACATAAAAAAATCTGCTAAATCCTCTCCCCGCCTTAGACAGTGAAAACTGACTTAGAGGTTTCTTATACATACAGTAGTTTTCTGATTGATCCCAGAGGATTCCTGCAAAACAGGAAAGTACACTTAATACACACAAAGGAGGAAATAATTTTTAACAGGAACTTTCTGCTCTTTCTTTATTCCCAAAAAAGAGCAAAGAAGAATCCTTTTTTTTTTTTTTCTAAGTCACCTTTATATTTGCATCCATAAATTAGAAAAATGTTATGATACAGCTAATAATCTGTAGGGAATTCATGCACTGCTGGAGAAGATTTCTCCTCAGAAAAACAGTCCTTGGAATGATGAATATTTCTATTAATGAGATATAAGGGAAAAGTAAATTATTTTTTTCCCTATCTATACAATTAAGGTGCCTGAGCTGCTTGGATTAGATCCATGTGGGAGTTAGTACAAGGCCCAAAAGACAACACACAAGGAGAAAATGTCCAAAACCATGAACTAGAACAGCTTAAACTTCTTCCAAAACCAGATGCTCAGCTCAGAGAGCAATGATAGATAAACTAAGGATTTGATCCTGTGATGTATTTCAAAGTGTTAACATGCTGAGGACTCTGGAGGAAATATAGTTGACCTCTATGGCTGACTATGAAAAATGACATTACTGTGGATTCTCTGCTTGCAAATAAATTGCTCTGTCTCACTAGTCAGACTGGTCAGAAAAGCCCCTTCCACTACAGAAATACAGGCTTTTTCAGTTGCTCTCTGCTGGAGGAAAGGACCCTCCCAACTCCTATTGAGCTAATAAATGTGCTTTCAGCAACTGACAGAAAGACGTTTCAAAGAAAGCTCAGTTTCAGAAACATAATAGCAAATCTTTGATTTGTATGATATGGGCCTGAGTTTACGTATGATATTTTGCTCCCTCTGCTACAAGCTGTCTACACACACCTTAGCAAACTTGTAAAAATGCACCAAAAAACCAGGGTTTGCATTGTTCCTCCTGCTATTCTTTTCATACATCGATGCCACTAACATTTGATTCCTACCCTATGCAGTTACCCAGTATTAGTCCAGCAGGACTTGCCCACTGAAACAATTACCTACCTCATGCCGGTCTCTCTAGTTCCCAAGAACATGTAACCTCAGTTTGTACTACAAAACCATATGGCAACTTTGGCAGCATCGACGCTGTGCTGAGATTTCTGAAATGAACCCACAAAGTTTTAAGGCTTGAGAGTCTCTAAGTGGTGCCCACTGGAGATTTTTCCAAGCAGTGTGATACAGCTAGTGTGTGATACTTCACCAAGGACAACTTTTAGGTGAAAAAGCCCTTAGCAGTAAAAAACCCACAACTTTCCCTATCTGGAGTGCAACTTCACTCCCTTCAGAGTAAAGTCTAGTCATGGGTTTAAGAACAGGTTGTTGGATCATCAAGGTGTGAAAAGTTATGCAAAGCTTGAGGCCAGAGTTATCACAAATTGTGTCAGTGCAGCTAAATGTAGCAGGAGGTTCATAGTCAAGGGCTTGTGTAAAACTTGTATAAGACCAAGAAGAACAAGTACCTCACCATGTTTCTCAGAACCCCTTTCTCACTCAGTACCGGGAACAGTCAGGAGGCAGAAGGAAGCCAGGAACCTCTTGCTGTGTGTGGCAGGAGGCTGGAACCTGTGTTGGAGACATGCCTAGTGCCCCGATGCTCCTCCTCCTCCTCTGCTCTGTCAAGACAAAATTCACGGAGGCAGAGAGCTTCATCTTGTAGCCATGATGTTCTTCTGGCCCTGAAATTTGCTGCTTGACTGAAATTTGTTCTGTAGCCAAAGGAAATTTTAGTATATAGAAATGAATATAAGACCGAGGCTGCATATACGTATTTATTATCCATGCAAGATTTATAATTGAATTGAACATTCTGGCAATGTGATAATGATCTGATTACAATTTTTGTCACTGTTTCTCAGTGTATCCAAATGTAAAACTTATCTCCTCCCTCCACATTCCACTGCATAGCCTGCCAAGGCACGTAAGTCCCTGTGTGCCATTTCTGAGGGCTTGTTGTTATCTCTGCCTGAAGCCTGGGCCAAGAGATCTCCTGGCTATTAGCCTAAAACAGTCAATGGCAGATTTCTCTAAGCCTGCCAGGTACCCATGTAGGTCTGATGCAACCTTATAACTTAGTAAGAATTTCTCGAGGCATCTGATGCAGATAGGGGGGTTTGTCAGTGAAAAATGAAAGGACATTTTAACCACATGTTGTAGATTGTCAGTGACATTCTAGGTGACAAGACCTAGAGTAAAAGGGAATTAAAGAGGGAAAACATGTAGAAATAGTTGGCATTAGTGCAAGAAGACTATAAGTGTGCTCTACACTAATATTTGATAACTTGTATTGATTACTGTGTCCCTTGACCTGACATCAAATCTCTATTTTTGATAGAAAATATTAATTGGATTCCTCCAAGTGTTTGCTGCTTTTTTTCTTTTCAAGTTTTCATGTGTGAAATATCTGCAAATAGCAGGGATTTATTGTGCTTTATTTTACAGTTCTCATTGAATAAAGTTAAGTCTATTTTTTTTTCCCGGCTTCCAATATGGGCAAAAAAACATTAAACTGAACTAAAAATAAAACAACATCAAACCTGAAAAGATCTTGTACCCATTACTTTTAATCACAAGCTCAGCATTTTATAAATTTAAAATTATATTTTTCTTTCTTATCTGATAAAGTAAACTCAAATATATAGGGAGGTAAATCCAGTTATTTGAGATAAATTGGAGTTCTTAGCCTTTTTTTTATCAGCACATCGCCAGAGGGAACACAAAATACGTGATAATCCATTCCCTCTTACAGTGAATTTTTTATGACATTTTCATCTTTCTGTACACAGGTGATCAGATTTTCCTTTTATCTCTCTCATATTTTGATGGGAGGTTATAGCAATTTGTGGGACAGGGATGCAAAAGTTTCAGACTGGGCTTCCTCACTTGTTCTGCTGTTGGCTCACTCCAAAGAGGGACAGAGATGTCAGGTCTGAATTTAGAAGTGTTGACTAGTGCAGAGAGGACCTAAATCTGTACAGCAAACCTTCTTCAGTACTGCTCTTCAGCTTTGCCTTAGCTGAATCCTGAAAATGGTTACACATAAATAAACTATTAATTCCAGATCCAAATTAGCATTACACACTCTTCTGGTTGCTAACTTGGTCCTGTGCTACCTTAAATCACTGTACACTGCTCCACTGAATGAAACAGATTTGGCCTTAGTGATTGTGACTGATAAATTTCATTTGATGTGTCTCAGGTCATTTGCCTCTCGAAATGACAAATTTGCTTTGCAGGTGTGAGTCAAAGTGCAAATATCCATAAAATCAGGAGTTTCAAAGGCAGGCTGCAGCAAAGCTCACTGTATTTGTATCTTGCATTCACAAACCTGCAAATTGTTTTGGTTTTTTTTACAAATTTTTCATCCCTGAGATCATCCCTTGAAAATCGGTATTTTAGAAAGTATGAGGAAGACAAAGTTTGTGTTCCAAAATTAACTTCTGGAAATGAGGTAGCCCTTCAGAAAACAGTAGTAGCACTGTACCTCAGCAGTGTGTAGGCTGGAACATCCAGTACATCATCCTGTGTCTTTTTGATTGTCAGAAATGAGGTTCCAGATTTAGATACCAAATTTAAGTATTACAGGGTTGTATAACGCTTACGTATGTGATAGGTTTAGACAATTATAGACAATAGAAATTTATTAAACATAGTGAATCCAGAGAGCTTTCTGGCTTCCCAATACAGATGTTCTCAGTGAAGAAAAATACCTCTCCAGTAGTAATATTCAGCTGCCAAAACATCAGTGCCTAGTGCCAGTTGGATGCTGTGGGCCAGCCTGTGCATCCTCCTGCTGCTGATGCAGCAAGGCCCAGTTTTCCCTCTGGAATGGGGTCATCATACAGCCTAGCCCTGTGTGGATGTATGACATCCTTCAGGGCATCTCAAATGGCATCAAATACCCATATTTAGGCAACTGAGTTCTTTCTCATTGACTTCATAGACCAGATGTTCATTAGCTGTGCTGAAGGCTGATAGCTGGTCTGTAAACACCCAGTACTGTAGACACTTAAAAAAATTAGGTGGAGTCAGTTCCCACCCTGGGTTATGTGTACTGTGTGTCAGCTACAGTCAAAACAACACAGCAATCTCATTGGGTCTGACAGCTGCCCCGCAGTAGTGAGTGATGCTGGCTGGGAGTTTGTGCTGGTACACCACAACTGATTCATTCATCTTAACTTTCACTAAGTTGAAGAGAGGCCACAGAACACACATGTAATTTCATCATATTTCTCTAATACTCTAATACTGTGTACAAGAGCAGTGAGGTGGGTTTGGTTTTTTTCAGGACTTGTTGTTTTCCTGTGAGTGTCAGACAGCACAGCTGAGGGCTGTGCCACCTCTCAGCAGGACCGATTAGTCTTGCATGGAGCACTGCCCCGAGACAGGCGTGGCGCTTCCAGCTCTGAGTGATAACTCGAGTATGCCTTAATGAGGAGACAGCCCTACATGTCTGTGCATCCAAAGACTATTTTAGCTACTACATCACACTGAGAACATATGCCTTTCTGATAATCAAAATATTTTTCTGATTTGCTGCCTTTTAAAATTTAATCCTTTGTCCTGCAGGTGTGAGTGAAATTTGAATTCACAGCTGAACATATCTTACGCTTCAACTGCTGTGCAGAACTGCCCTGACATTATTTAGCAGGTTCCTATATAGTGCCATTGAAGGCACTACTGGACTGAGGACTAAAACACTAATGTCATTTCCAGAAACAGAGGGATTTTCATTGGAGATCTGACATCCTTAGCGGGCATGATTATGCTCACCTTACAAAAGCTGACAGCAGCCCTGAGTTGGGAAGATTGACTCTTGCTTCTTTATTCTTTAATTAGCTTATCCTCTGCTGCACTGTCTAGTTAATATTAATGTGTCCTCCTTGAGCTCCACTACTTACCCATGACACTATCATAGAATCATAGAATCATAGCATATCAGATTGGAAGGGGCTTCTGGGATCATCTGGTCCAAGACATTGACTAGCATTGGGCTCAATATTGATCCCCAGGGACACTGGTGACATGTTGCCAATTTAAAAAGGAGCTATTTACCACCACCCTTTGGGCTCAGCCTCTCAGCCAACTCTCCATCCACGGCACAGACTATTTGTCCAGAGCATAAGAGGAGACAATGGGAAACCATATCAAAAGCCTTGGAGAAATCCAAGTAGGCAAAGTCCACTGCTTGCCCCACCTCAGTTGGGCAGGTTACTTTGTCATAGAAGGTAATCAGGTTTGTTAAGCATGATTTGCCCTTGGTGAATCCCCACTGGCTTTTCCCAATCATGTGCTTCATTTGACTCATGATAGTTCCCAGGAGCTTTATTCAACTTTCTCAGGGACTGAAGTAAGACTGATGGGCCTATAATTTCCTAGAGCCTTCTTTAAGCCCTTCTTGTAGATGGGGGTGATATTAGCCTTTCTCCAGTCTTCTGGTTCATCCCTCAACCTCCGTGACTTCTCCAAGGTTATGGATACTGGCCTTGCCACACTGTCAGACAGCTCTCAACACCCTTGGGCAGATATTGTCAGGGCCTATTGATTTGTAGGGCTCAAGCTCCTGCAGTAGTGCACACACGAATCCTTCCTTCACTGACAGTGGGTCTATGCTTGCATCAACCTGGATTTCTGTTCCTGAGGCCTGGAGCCCAACAGTACTGGTATAGACAGAGGTGAAAAAAACATTGGAAACCTCTGCCTTTTCAGCATTGGGCTCAGCATTCCCTGGAGCTGTTTCAGTCTCCTGCAGTTGCTCCTGGCAATGCTCAAACCATGTCATCCTCTCTTGTGAGTGCTGCCAGCTCCTGGAAGGGCTGTCTGCTCTGCCTCAGGAGTCCCTGGACCTGAAGCTCCTCTGCACAACTCCATCTACTGCTCAGCTACAGGATGTACCGTGTCCACTCCCTGCCCTGACAAGTGAGTGATCTTCCACTGCCAAACAGTTAAAGCATCCCTTTCTCTTGCTTTTAATTAGCTTGCTGACTACATTTTATGAGGTGGAAGTATTCTATTTTGCAAAATCTAAATATTAAAATTTATTAAAGTGGTGAAAGCAAGCAAATATTTGGAATATAAAAAGTGTCTCTGTGGTTGTTCATATAGAAAACCCAAATATTTGCTTAGCTCTAAAATGGATTAACAGCAATTGGATAGTTTGCCTTCTGCTACTTACACTAAATGTTTCTGACAGATGAATGAAAATTGCAGGGAAATAATATGCTTCATTTTAAAATAATAGTTTGTGGAAAAACAGCCAACTTAATAGAAATTCTAATCTGAGTCAAACTTTTTAAAAGCTTTTTAGAAACTTTTTTCTAAATAAAATTAAATAAGGTATCCTCAAAACTTTCCTTTATATTGTTTTACAAAAAATGTATAAATATTTTAAAACTGTATTACAGAAAGTTCAGAAAAAATAAAAAATTCATTTTAATCCTCACAGAATGAAAAAAACTTCCATTTTTTTCTATAATCAGTGAGGTGGTTTTTCCAGAGGTGCCTAATATTTGGTTTTAGTTGTACCTTTTCTTTGTAGTGCAGTAGACTTAAAAAGAAGTGTTTAATTATCATAAATAAATTTAAAATCCAAATATTTCTTGTAAATTAATACATTTGACAATCTACCTGGAAAGACTGAAAAATCATTAAAACTTTATGGCCCATGAAATGGATTTTGAAATTGCAGATGTATAAAAATACAAAAAGAATAAACTAAATGTTCTAAAACGTCTCTACCGTATTAGTAAAAATATTGTTATCCTTAACCACATGCTCCAATGACACTAAATACATACATTATCTGACCATGCAAGTGGAGCTGAATCTACTAGAGTTTTTTTGGAATAACATTTTTGTTTAATGGCTATTGAGTTCATGACAATTTTATGCCTCTTAAATAAACAAATCAATGTCAATTTTTTAGTTCTATGAAACTAGGTATTAAAACAAAACTAGGCATTAAAACTAGGTATTAAAACATGTGCAAATCAAAGTATATTGCCTGCACTAGACAATGAAGCATAGGCACAGCATAAGAAAAAAGCTAGTAGAATCCAACAAGTTTATTACCAGGCTCAGAGATGCAGTTCCATGTGTATCCCCTAAAGAAATCACTGTAATCCTGCACAGGGCAGGCACTGGAGCATCGGCTGTCTGAGAGGATGTGTATTTAACAGCACACTCAATGTCTGCTATTACTGTAATATCAGGCAATGCACTGTCTTTAGGCACCTGCCAGTAGCAAGAGCACTCTACCTGAACACAAAGCCCTAGGGAAACAACTTGAATAACTGAGTAACTTGTTCTTACTGCATTGTGTTAGACGCACTTTTGACAACCATTTGCAGGAGCTAAATGAAGTTCAGCTAGTGAACTTCAGCTAGTTCAACCCTGGTTTTAATCTCGTCATATAACAAATTCAATTGCTATATGACAGAGATTCAATGGAAGGGTGATTGTCAGAACTTTACATTTCATTTACTGGTAGACAGAAGCTGAGGTGGAAGCTGAGACCTGTCTGCACAGGGTTTACCAACACCAGGTCACTGAATTAATGACAGGTAAAGCTTACACTCCACTTGTTTGCAACCTGATTGATTGAGAAATAGAGCCCTTCCTTTCGCAGTAGTTCATTTTTAGTTTTGTCATCTCAGTGCTCTGAGCTGTATTATGCTTTGTGTGCCTTCACAAAGCCAGTAGTGTTACTCGAGGGATACACGAGGTCATCTCTGTCCATGAGATCGAGGTGGAGAAATGAAATATGAAATGTGAAATGTGAAACATGAAATAGGTAATGTGAAATGTGAAATAGGTATTTTCTCATTGATTTTTTTTCTATTCATAGAATCCAGCCCCTGGTTTATGATATACTTCAATAATAACCAGATGAGTTGATTTCTAGCTGTGATACTTAGTAATCAGCAGTAATCTTGCCATGAAAAGTGCTTATTATGATATGTTTAGCCTACAAGTTGATGGCTATCTTTGTCCAGTTTGGCTATACTCTTCCCCTTGCTTATAATTATGATCAGCACACTGAAGTCCATTAAAAATGTGTAAAACTTCAATACACAGCTTGGATCTCGTTACATTACCACTGGCCAGTTTGTACCTTACAGAGCAAAAAGAGTAAGTGATGGTTTTACAGATTGAATTGAATTCATCATCAGCACAAGTGATTCATATAAGTTGTTGCAGAAAGCAGTTAAATAGTGCAATAATATGAAAGGTGAGATTTTGGATGAACTTTTAATTCCAGTTGGAAATGTCTGAATTCTGAATGAAGTTCTAGGGTTACCTCTGCCTTCCCCCTTCCACTTTCAAGCCACTCTCTCCAAGCAGCAGACTCGCCCCTAGAGGTCTGTTGGGGTGGAAGACTGTTGCTTATCTCACATTCAAACAGCCAAATCAAAGGACTTTTCTCCCCTATCCAAGATTTCACCACAGGCACCAGCTGACTCTGCTCCTTGGCATTTATGCAGTGATCAGGATTAAGGGCAACCCTTTGGTTTGAGGCAAAACTCATGAAGTTATATCACAGAAGGTGGAAAAAAACGAAGACAGAAGAAAATCTCTGCATGGCTAAATTTCATCCTTTTCTTGGAAGTCTTGGAAGTCTCATCTTTAACCCACTTGATTCCCTGGGACCTGGGGCAGAGCATAGGAGAAATTCTTCAAGCACTCAGTTTAATTCTGATGTTGGCCATGCACTGCCTGCTGTAATCTGGGTTGCATATCCTTTCTCAGGCTAGACAAACTGTGTTGAGGCTATTGTTAAACTGCTGGTTTCATGAAAGCTGAAACTGAAATATGTAATTATATGAAATAGTTTGGTACAAACTCAATATTCTCTACCGCTGTTTTAAAAGGGGACTCAGTTGTGCCGAAGTGATTAATAAACTCACATACACAACCAGGGACTTCAGAACTTAGCAGAGCTGTCTAATTACAACAGTAAAAGCCATCCAAAGACAGACAAAAGGCAGAGAAATGTAGAATTGAAAGAAAAATTTTTCACAGTCTTAAGCAGGCCAGATGTTGCCATCAATCCCATCAAGCAGGTTGATTGAATTGCTCAAATTTAATAGGTGAAATACTGCAGTAGAAGTATTTGCCCAAAGCATGTATACCTATACCCTTAATAATACTAATGTTCTTTAGCAGTTTATTGTGGAAGCCACTGAATGGCTGTTTTAAATTTAATTCAGTCTAATCAGGAACATTGTTTTATAGGTTGCCATTGTGGAAGTTGTTTACAATTTTCTGATAAGTAACAAGACAACAAACTGATTGCAAACTCAGATATCTGTAAAATATTTTTATGCAGGATATCTTCTACTCTTTCCAACTACTTTTGCCCATTTTAATGATATGTAAGCTTTATTCTTCTCCTGCCTGGAAACTTCTGAAAACTCTTGCTAGTCATAACAAATGACGCTTCAAACAAATCACCATTATCAAAAGATTTGTTTGCTGGGAATGAGGCCAGCACAGAGAAGATAAAGGAGAAAAAATAATTTTTCAGTGAATTCTATATCTCCAAGTATTTCAAAACTATCATTAATGATACTTGTCTCTATGACTCTGTTCACATTCATTTTTCAGTGTTGCCTTGAACCGAATGAAATCTGTTCATCTTCTCTCTTGTGATTTGTTTTTTAAAACTTTGGAAGATGTTTGCAATGGCTGTGCAGTTGTATTGTTCCAATCTGTTGAAAACTGGCTTAAAAAATAACATGATTGTTCAAACACCATTGCCAAATCTTAGAGTCTGGATCCTAAAACAGTGTTTGCTAGTTTGGACCACGCTTCCCTTTAGACATGAAGTATTACCTCAGACCCCTATAAATTTGCTGAATGCAAACAGAAGATATAATGAGTGATAGTTATGAGCTGTACCACAAGATAAGGCCATATGTTTTCTGGTGAACTCTCAAGACAGCTGGCAAATGTTCACCTGTATTCACTTGCATCCACAAGTCAGCATTGCCTAGAACTGAGTGAAGAGCACACAGATCAGCCATCTACCAAGCCCTGGAACGTATCATCCTTTGAATATAATGGCACAGATATCATTTGTACTAAACACTGTTCTTTGCAACTCAAATAGCCATCTGAAAATTGTGTTGAAGTCATCCATATGCAAAGCTTTGCAGTTTGCACTTGATTCCTTCTCCACTATCATTGGAGGCATCTACAGGTTTTTTGTGTTGTTTCCAGTAGCAGATAAGTGATTCTGGTAGTTTTTGTTTTAAAGACTGAAATGCTGCACCAGAGCCATATTGATTTGGTTATTTTAGATATGATCTGGGAATGTAATATCTTTTATCTTATTTTTAAGACACATTTTATGAGCAGTCTTAAAAGAAAAAAAATGTAAGAGGAACTTGCAGTGAGTGGTGGCTGTGCTGAAGTTCTGTTTCCGAAGCCTCTGAAAACCAATCTAACTGACAAAACTGCACAGCCTGTTTATGAAAAATATCCACACTACACATCTCTCACATGTTCTGCATAGGGGCCTAGTTAAGATAAAAGGCAAATAAAAACCAACTTGCACAGCCCTTACCTTTTAGCCTAAGAAGACTTCAAGTGCAGGTTACGAAAAGAAGTAGGAATATTGGGACAGAAGATCTGCTCTGAGACACTCTGGAATCATAGCACACTAATTTGTAACTACCAAATTCAGTGGCTCATCCTCCAAGTATCTCAATAAAATTCTGAAGAGGAGGTAAAAGGGAGTTTATCTGTGATCATACAAAGTAAATTTATTAGTGACAATAGTTTTTGAGACTTGATAATGCTGGAAATAAACAGGATCAAACTGCAGGCTAGTCTAAACTGGACTCAAATCAGTGGTCCATCACTAGTTGTCACACTGAGATATTTCAAAACAAGACAAAAATCTCCCTATATCTCATTTTGAAATAACAGATATATAGATAGAAGACATCATCTTAACCCACTGATTTTGGAACATGTTAGTATGTGACTTTCTCCATAATGTTTGTAAATTGATGGAAGAAGCCAGGAACTGTTTGTCATGCTTCGGCCTGGGATTTCCTGGACTGAAATACACACACACACACACACACACACATGTTGCACAGCTGCCTTCTGTGTGAAAGTGAACCAGATGTGCTCTAGACATGTTGAACTCATAGTTCAAAAGTAGATCAATGGTAAATTCTGAACAAATAGCCCAAATCCTGTTCTCTTATTTAAGGAACATTTCCAGGGGAGAGAGGCTGTTGTGTCTGCTAATCCCACCCAGGAATCAGGACTTCACTCAACCATCACTTCCCTCTAGATCTGCTCTGGTGAGATGATTGTTCTGCAGCTGTTCTGAGGCAGACTGGCAGCTAGATCTCTAACAGTGATCAAGCAGAGCCTGGAGTAAAGATTTCTCAACCTCCTCCTTTCTTAGGCATGCTTGCAATGTGGCAGGTCTTTGAGGACTACTCTTACATGATGAAATAGGCAGGAGTACCTGCCCACAGTTCAGCAGCTTTCATGTTTTGATTCCTCTGCAAAAATGTTTAATCTGGAGTGCAGTGATTAGGCTGTGTTTTAATATTGGAACACTCATATTTCTCCCATTTTAATTTCTGAACTGAATAACACCAGGGATGATATTTTTTATTTTTACTTTTTTATTATTTCAGTGGTTAAATCACTTAAAATCCTTTGACAGTCTTTGTCAGAGCAGAAAAGTCCGCAAAATAATTTGAAGAGAGCCTAATAAAAAGCTAAATGGAAACTATAGGATATATTTGTATTGTTCACAAAAGATAACATCAAATATCCATTTTACACAAAGCAACCAGGAAATGATTAATTAGATTCTGACACCTTTACTTCAATAGTGATACTTAATCTGGTAAGTAGCTACTTCAAAAGACGTGAAAGTAAGTTTAGAGACTTCACTGTAAAAAGAATTGGCAGTGTTTGAACTCAACTCAACTTGTGTAATTTTTTGAGAACATGGATCAATAAATAATCATTTTATTATAAATCATTACTTAACCAGTATTTTGGTTCTTTAAAGAAATAGCTCAATCCCAAGATCAACATGTGAAAAAAAAATATTAGAATTTAAGCAAGTAGGAGAATATATTGGTCATTTAAAACCTATACTGATGAAATTAATAATTTATAATGAACCCGAAAAAAATCTCTGTTTGGAATATTAGCTAAAGCAATACGGCTTTAAATTGGGTATTATTCCAGAACCTACTTTACCAGAAAATATGCCAGTGATTTGTCAGATGTCATAACTGTGTCTTCAGAAGTACTAGCAAGGTCTTACATAGCAGTCAGTATAGATTTTGGATATGCTTATTCTTTCTTGATTTGAGATATTTGGGGGGGGAGGTTGAAGCTAAGGAATACTGTCTATATCCAGGACTGAGTCCTCCAAATACCTCTCATGAATTTTATTGATAGCTGAAAGATCATACACAGCTATTGACATAGCTTGTATTTAAGAATGAGGTTTAGGTAGAATCAGTTGTCTTTTGGGGAATAACTAGTTTTTTTAATATTGGCTCTACAGAAAACTTGGCTTCCAGCTTTATCTGCTCTTGATTTCACCTGAGGTAGGCACTTCAATTGACATCAACTTCCCTCCCTAAGTGACAGAACACTATGTAAGAAGTTATCTGTAGCTATGACTAAGATGTCATATTTTCTTTTAGCTATTTTGCCTGCTTTTTGCATGATAGATTTTCATTATATTCCTGATCTATTTTTGTAGCGAGTCAATAACTAAGCAATCCCAGTTTGGAGACAGGAACTGGAGTGCTTTATTGGGTTCACAACTTCATATTTAAAGGGTTCATGGTTTACATATTCAACAGGGGGCTTGCATGTTCATTCTATTACAACTGGGGACTTTCCAGAAATGAGGTAAGGGAAAAACCAGGTTTGACAAATCTTGGGGTCTTAGGAATTACTTCATGGGAAAACCCCACTTTAACTTGGGGGATTTTACAGGGGGGACAGGTGTTGGATATACATATGCAACAGGTTACAGAGTATACACATGCAAAAAGGGAGAACACAATGGGTTTATGCAGAGGTCTGATAATATCAGACAACCCTCTCCCTATTCCTTGGCAGAGCATTCCAAACAAGGGACATCTGGTCTGTCCCTCAAACAGAGGTTTTTCCTCAGCTTCTGTGACTCAAGGTTTTCTGTTTAAACCTAGCAGCTTCTTTTCGCATATCCAAAATTTGGAATCCAACATATTTTCTAGGTTATAACATGTGGTTACAGCAAAAACATTTGTGGCAGCCTACCTTTTAAGAACCAGGCATTCCACATTAACTGCAGAATGAAACAATGGAAATGTTCAAGAAGGGTCAAGAGGATTTGAGACAAACGATGATTTTGTAAATATCTTTCAGACTTGAGTGTTCAAATATAAGTTCTTCGATCCCCATATAGGAACTGCAGTATAAATTACTTTGTTTTCAAGGGAATTGATACAACAGCCTTGGAATCTCCTCTGTAGATGATTCTACCCCTTTTCATGTGTGAGATCTAGGTGTGTGTATCTCTGACAACTCTGATGAAACCTTCTTTTGGCTGACTAGCTTTGATCATAGAGACGCCTTTCTTAAGTCAGAAAAATTATATGAGGTCTAATGAGCCTCTCACCAAATCCAAAAAAGTCATCTGTTTGTCTGCCTCTTCCCACAATGACCACTAATAATTAAATAGCACTTCCTCTCTACTCCCAGAGCTCAATAGGAACTGTGAATGTAGAACTATGCTTCCCACTGATCAATGAGAAGGGAAGAAACTTTGTGAACAATTTAGCTGCCTATATTCCCTGGTACTTCCCAATCATATAGCATGCACCTGGAAGTGCCTAGTGCACGATAGCCATGGTACACCTAGTGATTAAATTTCAGCTAGGATGGCTCTATTTCTCCTTAGAACCCACAGGAATTGCCGTGACATAAATTTCTATGTACAACACTAAGGAGTTTCTCCACACTGATCAATCTAAGGGCAATTTGTGTGCAAGAACCATGAAATGAAGCTAAGTTACTCTGGCACCTAATAAGAGAGTGAGATGACATTTTTCTCTGATTGAAAGCCCACAACTCTTTAATTATAGAGCACTGGGCCAAACCCATTTTAATTTCATGCATTTTTAGATGGACCATAATGGGGATTCTTGTTCTTACTTGGATTAAATTTTCAGCTTGCTTTTTCATTCTGAGTCTCTTGCGAAGACTTTAACAACCAATCTGCCAGCACAAACACCCCTCTCTTGGTTACCTCTCCAAAAGAATGGCAGAAAACAGCCACAATTCTCTTTGATCAGTGGGGAGGGCTGATGTTGCTAACCAAAAGGGAGAATAAATGATTTAAATTGTTTGTTATACCATGTCAATGTCTAAAGTTTGGATGCTAACTGCAGGTGATTTTCTAACATGCATTAATGTCATTATTTGTATTGTTGATTTTCTTCTTCAAAATTCTTTTCAGATGCAGAGAATAATGTGGGTCTTCAGAGACAGGTCCTAAATTATTCAGTAATTTGCTTTTCTGCCAATTAACTTGGTATTTCCAGAAGTCTTTGCATAAATAGATAAGGAAAAAAACAAACCAAAACAAAGCAACCAAACCAACCAACCAAACCAAACCAAACCAAACAAAAAACCCACACAAACCCCCACCTCAAATCACTTTTTTTCCACAACACCATTCAATGAATTTCCTTTATTATTGTGTCTGCAGAATGTCTCTTCCTGACAAGCTGTCAGTATCACACCAGCCATTTCATGGTGTTGACAGCCCTTTTCCAATATATAACAAGGAACACTGAATGAATCAAAACAATTGGGAAGTGTGACAATGACATCACTCTGTCAAGGAGATACAGTTTGGAGGGCATAACTGAGGTGATATGCTGTAGTCATCAAGGTAGCAACATGTTTGTTGACAGGAATGTTTTATATTAGACAGAAAAACATATTCTTTACTGCACATCAGATTATACTGAAGTGTGAAATGGTGCAAATTAAAGATGGACCACTCATCTTTAATAATTAATCTCCTAATTTAAAAGCAGAAATTTGCTATAGTCCTAACAGCATTTTCCCTTTCTTTTTTATTCTTTTTCTTTTTTGCATTGAAGTGTGTTTTCACAGGTTTTTTTTACTGGAAAGTACCTGGCTTCTCAGAAGCAATATTGACTCCATTTTTATTCCCTTAGGAAGGGGCTAACATTTCATCCAGGAACAGTTTAGAAAGGAACTAAATCTTCCACTGGATTTTTGGACGGATTTACTTACACAATTAAAAATAAATGAAAACATTCAGAGTCTAATTTGAAGTCTGCTCTCAATAACATGCACTGGAATCCATGCTGGTAACTTCTATTAATACTAATAGAAGTTATTAAGTATGTCTTCCCCAGGCATTGACGGGAGAATTTCCAGCTCATTTGTAAAGTAGGTGGAAGTGAATGATCCTCCTATCCTCCTGTGTTATGATCCTGGAAATGTGCATTAGGTATGGCTATGAACATTGTGAAGGAAAATAAAAAAGGCTGTTTCTAGAGGATGCTCTGGAAAGGCAGTAGAAGCTAGAAAATCAATGGATGTCGCAACGTATCAGATGAAAAAAATTACCTTGGCTGATATTTGTGTTGCAGCAGGTGTTGTCTTTGATAAATAGCTCTTGTAAATCCATGGGAATGTTGTACCATCCCATCTGAGATAAAAAAAGTTTAAGTGCTTCTCATGAACTTTCTAAATGCCAACTAGCAAATGCACTTGGGGGCTCTTAACTTTTGTACACTTACAAATCACAAAACATACACACAAATGAAACATAGAAACAAAACTGGCAGAACTGATACCTGGAGAAGAGCACCAGCCTTCACTGCCTGCTGAATGAAGACATATGTCTGACATATTATTAATCAGAACTAGCTTAAATAAATTGCACACAAAATGTCAGAGGAATTTTGAAATTAATTTTGAGTATTATCAGCAGAGTTGAATGAATGGTTTGTGTGCAGCTATGTAGTAAGTCTTGTCCTCTATTTTCTTACAGGTTTTCAGGCATTTGATTTGCTTTTTATTAATTTATACATGCAGAGGTTTATTCATTTTACCAAAACAGAAGTGCATATGTTTCATGTTGTGTTGATAATATGACCTGATTTCCAGAAGTTTCAGGTTGTGTTATGTCTCTGGCCTGAACAGATCAATATTGCCGCGGGAAAGAATAGCGGGTAATGTGGGAATTTGCTTCTTCATAGATCAGCTCATCTTTTCAGAATCTGGTAAATCAGAATGACACTTAAAATCTTCCTTCTTTACTTTTACATTTGGCTATGGCCAAAAATATCACTGCTAGAAAATATCGATAAGTTTATATTAATTTTATGTAAAATGGTGGAACCATATTTTAAATCCTCCACTGTTTGCCGGGGATTTACATTTCCCTTGTATTCACAATATAGCTGAACTCTTTAAGACTGCTTGCCTGCAATGTACTATAAAAGAAAGAAAAATAAGTTCATACTTATCCATAAAGTCCTACAAGCTGACAAATTCAGAACAGTTATTAATTGTTCTCATCCAGAAAGAACCAGCTTGCAGAGAAAGAAAAGAACAATTTGTTAAGTTTTTAATGGATACAACAGAAAATGTCTGTCTTAAGGAGGAACTAGAATAATTTGAATGTAAATACCTTCCATGGAAATAGATAAGAATTTCCAAATATCTGACAATATTTAGAATAAACATGGTCTATATAATATTTTAGACATGCTGACAATGAAACTGTTCTGCAACTTTTAGGTATGGAGACAACAAAATACATCAAACAATTTTAGAATCACTTAGTTACTAATCCTCTCAGCAGGAGATAGCACATGTATGATACAGATTCTCCTGACAGAGCTGTCACAGAAGCAGTTTGCCTTGGTACTTTTTGTAATGGCCTCTTCTCATCTGGTTGGAAATATTCAATTTCTTGAATATTTTATACTTTTACAATGAATATTTATATTATTTAATAATTGTGGAAACCAGAGTCTGTTTTTCTGAAGAGTTTACTCTTTTTGTTCATGTCTTAGAGAATTTCCTGTTTTCTTGCAAATTGGAACAGCATTGAAAATGCCCATTCATATTACAACCCTTGTATACAGACTTTCTCTGTGCAAAAACTCTTAAAGCAAAATTTTGATTTGGAAAGCTTTCAGGATTTTCCATTTCAAAGTCATTAAGAGCCCTCACTTCCCACCTAGGCAGCAATGAAGCAGTAAAAGATTTAGAAGAATAAAATATTTGAGCACACTGAGAGCTTAAAGCTCCATTATCACAAGATGGTTCTTCTTTTCTTATAGCTTTACTGAGTCTTGCATTTACTGGAATCTCGTTTCAAGCGTATAAATGGAGATGTGCAACTCATACACGTATGATGGTGCCACAACGTGGCTGTCAGAGTTAGGGATTTCTCTTTGGAAAACTTGAGGATGAACTAGAATCACAGAGTTGGTAGAGAGATGAAGCAATACAAATTTTATTTAAGAAAATGAAACTTCTAGTGAGGCCATAATGCTTGGGTTTTGGTCACATATGAAAGATTTGTTTTTATTAGAGAATGTAAGCCATACACTGAGCCTGAAGTATATTGCATGGGTAAGTCAAGCCTAAATCAATATAGCAGAGTGAACCTGTTCAAAATTTCCTGTGCACTGTAAGAAATAATGGCTGTGCAGTCAGACCAGATAAGAATGTATTTGAGATTCTTACCAGTAATACATGAGGCAAATGAATATCTTTAGTTAAGCATGGACACAAACCCCAAAATTGAAAAATCTTGCGCTCAGGCACAAAGTAGTTTATGTAATTATTTATCTCATTTTCTGCTTATATGTTCATCTTCTAAAATTTTGCTTTAAATTTCAAGCTCTAACAATCCTTTCACCTCAATACCTGAAATTCATTTGAATTTGATTAGTTTCACATGAGTTTTATGTCCATATATATCTGGCCTGCATTTATTGCAAGGGCTGATAGTATTGGGCTGTGTTCCAAGCAGGCTGTGAGACTCCCAAGTGCTGATTACCTGGTACCTGACACATCCTTTGTGTCACCTCTTCACTTCAACAAGGTTTTCATTGTGATCTTATAGAAACAACACAATAAGTCGAAGCAAATCAGAAGTTATAGCTCATCTTCACCATATTGCAATGTCAATGAAAACTAAAGTGCTGCAGTGAAACAGCACTGCTGCATCTGAATGCAGCACTACAAAGCAAACAAATATCATCTTGGGGGAGGGTTTGGTGATGAATACTGTAATACTTGTCTGGCCTTTACTCTGACACTGGACAGCAGCAGTCCTAAAATGCATAAGAAAAGGGCAAATATCTTCCAGCCTCTAATAATTTGTACCTCAGGGATTTCCAGGTGCCTTTGTATTTCACAGAATCATAGAATCATAGAATCATGGAATCAGCTGGGTTGGAAAGGACCTCTGAGATCATCAGGTCCAACCCTTGATCCAACACCACCGTGGTTACCAGACCATGGCACTAAGTGCCACATCCAGTCTCATCCCAAAAATCTCCAGGGACAGAGAATCCACCACTTCCCTGGACAGCCCATTCCAATGCCTGATTACCCTCTCTGTAAATAATTTCTTCCTAATATCTAACCTAAACCTCCCCTGGCACATCTTAAGACCACGCCCTCTTGTCTTACTGATAGTTGCCTGGGAGAAGAGACCAACCCCCACCTGGCTACAACCTCCTGTCAGGGAGTTGTAGAGAGCGATGAGGTCTCTCTCCCCTGAGCCTCCTCTTCTCCAGGCTGAACAGCCCCAGCTCCTCAGCCTCTCCTCATAGGACTTGTGCTCCAGTACCTTCACCAGCCTTGTTGCTCTTCTCTGGACCTGCTCCAGCACCTCAATGTCCTTCCTGAACTGAGGGGCCCAGAACTGGACACAGTACTCCAGGTGTGGCCTCACCAGCACTGAGTACAGGGGAAGAATCACTTCCCTGGACCTGTTGGCCACACTGTTCTTGATCCAGGCCAGGATGCCATTGGCCTTCTTGGCCACCTGGGCACACTGCTGGCTCATGTTCAGCTTCCTGTCCATCCAAACTACCAGGTCCCTTTCTGCCTGGCTGCTCTCCAGCCACTCTGTGCCCAAATTGTAGGGCTGCATGGGGTTGTTGTATTTGTGGTTCTCGGTGGATTTCTTTACCTTTTAAAAAGGGAGCAAGGTAATACTGCAGCAACAGAATTACTGCACTTATGAGTTACACTGTTTGCTAAATCTGGGCTAGGTGAACATGAGTATCTCCTTTGAGAATTTTCAGCTGTGTCTACTTTCTAAGTTTTAAGCAGCTAATTCAATGTGAATTCCTTCTTTACGACAAAGAAGAAAAAAAAGGAAAAGAAAATGTAGAGCCCAGCTTACACCCAGCATTCTGTGTCCCTGCTGTGGCCATATGCACCTACAGTTCAAGAAAACAATTTTGTATAATCTTCTGTTTGATCTGAATGCACTTCCTTCATGTAACTGGAAACTTTCATTACTGTTGGACCAAAAAAATAATGTTTCCTTCTGGCAGTGTTGTAGTCTGTACAAAACACATCAACATGCAGTTAAAGCACTCTCCAGTTCAGTTATGCCCAGTGAAGGATGCAAGATGGGGACTAGAACATGTTTCTTAATTTTCCTGTCTTGGGCAAGAGTTGGAAAGCAAATGATACAGAGCAACCACAGAGCATTAATAAAAGCTTCCATTAACTGAGGTGGGGCATCCTGGGTTAGCCCACAGACACTGCGGCTGAGGAAGAAGGCAATGCAGTTGACAGCAGTAATTTCAGCAATTAGTCTGTTGCTGGAACAATTAATAGAGACAGATAGGAAAGATTTGCATAGTAAAATTAAGCAAATTAAAGCTTTAGGAAACTTTGTTGAGATGGCTGAATAATGGGAGCGTTTATTTTGCCCTTCAAAGCTGCCAAGGACTCCTACCAGAGCAAAGACTGGCCTCTGGGAAGAGACAAAAGGCAGAGCTGGGCGTGGTGCAGCATGGAATGGAGCTGGTAGGGGCACTGCCTGGGGTGCCACTGGTGGTACCAGGTATGTACAGCACACAGGATCCCCATCCCTGGCACACAGTGTCTGCTGTGCCCAACTGCCTCATACTCAATATGTTTTCTTCATGGTTGGCCAGTTGCTTTTTGAATCTAATTGACTGGCTCCCTGTTTACTTTTAGCCAGGAAGTAATCCAATGTGAAAATACACAAGTTTACATATACACATATCTACCTCTCCTTCAATAGATTATTACATATAAAGTTAGGTACAAAACTGTAAAAATAGGTGTAAATAAATATTTTATTTATAGATACACGGCTGCATATAAAATATATATTTACATATTTTTATATAAGACCTATATTTGAACATATTAAAACTAAATATCTATCTTCAAATGTGTAAGTGAGTAATAAAAAACAACTTCCTTAATAACAGCAAATTAATGATTGGTTAAATTTTAACGCGAATAAAAACTAATTAAACAAAATCAAAAGGTACCTGGAGAATCCCTCACATCTATGGAGCAAGAGAAATGTCAGATGCAGGGGTAGTGATGGACAAGAACATGATGAAAAATGATGTGAGTCTACAGACTTGTCCCAGGGGGCTACCAAGGGTCCCTATGCAACCACTGGCCAGGGCAGAGCAGAACCCAACACTGAGAGGCCCTGACTGATCCCTCCCTCACAGGATCTTGTGGTGCTCCTGGGGCAACCTCAGGCTCTGCTTGGGACTGTCCAGCACAGGCAACATGGCCTGTCAAAATGGAAATGCAGAACAAAATGACAGCAGCAGATAAATGTGTGTGGTGATAGCAGGAAAATTCCCAACAGGATCACCGGAAAAGACTGAGTGAACCTGAGGAACTGTCTAATGGTTCCACCATCAGAAACAGGAACTTCCAGAGAAGTTTCAGATGGAGGGCAGGTGATGGGATCCTTCTATGCATGGCTGGGGAGAGCTTACAGCACCTGTGAGACCTTACGGGGTTCAGGTCTTTGGCCAACGTTCACCTTGCAGAGAAATTCAAAACTCTGGGGCAAACTGACAGAAGAGGTAGAAAAAGATGTCTCACAGCAGGCACCTGGTAGGCAGGAGTCATTAGAGTGGTTGGTGAAGGTCATTGTGGGGCATCAGAGGTCAGAGTGCCTCCCCAGCCAGTCCTTGTCTGCCCCACAGAATGTCCTGTTTCTGCTGAAACCTGTGCTGGGGAGGACCCAGGAGCATTCATTTTTGAACCTTCCCCACAGGTACCAGGTTCTTCTTAAGAGATGGTTTTGGATATGTCTTATTGTACCCTTTGCAAGCTGATCATGATTAATCTTTCCACCTGGTCCCACTGCTGTGAATCATTAACATTTAGTCACTCTCTGCTTCATACCTGTTTGTTCAGAGAAATTGCAAGTAGATGTGTGCTAGGATATTGATGACCTGCTACTGGAGGCCTCAGCAACTTGTGTAATTTTCACAGTCCCTCTCCTGCTGGTATTTTGCATCCATTCTCTCCTCACTTACATTGATATAAAAATTTTTCCTACAGTTCTCCAGATCCCTAGAAGATTCCCAGACTTCTACTTTCTAATACTTCAATATCTGCTGATGAAAAAATTGCAGCTACTTCCAACAATTTGTAAGTTTTCTTCTCAAAAATCACTAGACCTGTGGTGTTGCCCCTAAAAATACAGCTGTATACTATGGCAAACTTTCCATTTTTCTGGTGCAGAATTGCAAATTAATATTGCAATTAATTTCCTTCTATACAATCATTTTGTCTATAAATGTCTATAAGTTCTGTCTTCATAAATATCTGTTTTATTGAATTCTCATAATCTTTATGCCGTGCTACCCTCTTTCTCACTGTACGTTACTCACCTTACATTATCCCTTCTTATCAAAGAAAAACTGGAAAAAAAGCTTTGAAAGGAAGAGAAAGAGACATTTGCCTTTGACAGAACAAACAGAAAGATATCTGTTGAGAAATGGAAAAAAATATTTCTTTCACTTTTAAGTAATATTCTAAATAATCTTTCCCTGAATTACAATGCTCTTTCAACAACTCTCCTGCTGTGTATTATCAAGGGCTACCTCACTGGCTAATCAGAAATTTATTACTATAATAAAGATGTCATTTGACATCAGATGTAGATGTTGATCCAGGTTCAAATACCACATTTATAGTTGGAAGCTGCAACTGACTCTCTCCTGACATTAGCAGTATAGCATTCAATGCCAGAGCGGTAATATGAAATTCAGTTCCAGAAATTTGTTTTTGTGAAAGTCAAGGAAAAGTGAGGTAGGCAAGAATGAGGTAGACATTTTTAAAGAGTTCATATTAGTTGGAGGAAACTTACTTTCTGCACAATCATAAAAATCTACGGTATGATACACATATATTATTATAATTTTTATGCAGGTATAAATAAAAAAATATATATTTATGCATATTTATACACTTTTAACATATATTTATACAGGCAAAGGTGAATAAATATATATGTCTAAAGCAACGTTCCTTTAGATTGGCAAATTCCCAATGCAAAACTCTTCTGTTGCTACCCTTTTTCTTCCCTTGTCACAGTTCTAGGAATTCCTTCAAGTCTTCTCAGTTTCTTGCTTTGCGTCTACTGCACAAATGTCTTTATGCCACTTAAAGACTAGAGAAGGTTTATCACACATCCCCGTATGCAGAAACTTTATATTTTTCCACTAGAATGGAGCAAATCTTATTTCTCACACTCAGAACGATCATCTGGAAATTCTCTAAATGCAGATTCCTCAAGTGGCCAGACCACATACAAGATGACTTCTCTTAATTGAGAAACACCTTTGACTTTTTAAGAAACCAAGTTTAGAGTTTCCTGCCTATCACAGCCCTTGATGGTGGTATTAAGAAGTCATTTACGTTGTCTGCAACTTAGTTCTTACTTTATAAATTGAGGACATAGCTTTCCCATGAACATGAAGATTTTCAGCTTCAGAGGACTGGACTGTCTTACTAGGGGGCTATAAAACTCCCTATAGAACAAAAGTTCATAATCAATTGGGATTTCTAGGTGCTGCAATAAAGAAGAATAGCAGCACATTGTACTCAGGGTTCAAATTGTATCAAAGAGAAGAATTATAGTCCAATCTCTCTGCTGTAGCAGTTCACATCTATCTATGCTCTGAAAGCAGAGAAAACTATGAATCTTTGTCTAAAGTGAGCAAAGTCACCTAGGTTTGCTTTGTTCTAAAAGAAAAATAAACCCCAAACAGATGAGGACACACTGATAATTAGTTAGCAGAACTCAATTTCTGTAGAAAACACAAAGGTGGTAACATTTTTCTTGCACTAGTGCTCAGAAGTAGTGTTGGTGAGTTGTGTAGTATTGTGCTTCAGAATACCTAAAGATCAGTTCACATTCTAGTTTAGACACAGTTTGTGGTGTCTCTACATAGAGCCTCCCACAGGCTGAACTTTGGGGCAGGTTTACCCCACCCTCGCATTATTTGACTCTCTTCATTACCAACAGGTACTAATATAAGAATATACAAATTCTTCAAGGCAACTGTGGCTTCAAATTGAAATGATACGAGGTGTTGACTGTCCCTGACATACACTGGAATACAGAATTTCTGTGACTTGAAAGACTGGGTTCTGCTTACCTTTTAAACCTTCTGTAATTGGGGCTAGCATTAGATAATGAAGTTATCCAGACCAAGGAATGTTTTTTTGGAATAGGAAGAACAAGAGCTGCTGGGGATCAGCTGTGAATGTGCTATTGATTTCTTTCCTACTGTTACCATGAATGACAAATTCTCATTTAGTTGTAAATCAGAGCTTTTCCAGCAAAGTGCAACAGCACCACCACAATGCTTCCAGCATGAGGTGAGGGTGCGTTCTGGTTGGAACTGCTTTTGGTCAACCACAGCAGTGGAGTGATAGAGAGCTTTGTACTTTTCAGCCTTACCTTGACTAAATCCCAGGATTTGCAGCCAATAATATTAATCATGCTTTACATATATCACCATCAGTGTGGAACAAAGCCACAGCTGAGTAGCATTTGTCTGCAGGGGCACATGGCAGTCTTCCATGACAGGCTTCTCACTTGGCAGCTTCGGGTGGCATCGAACGGGCTGTGCTTTCTTGGGAATTCCCAGGAGGCAGCAAAGCAAAGGATAGTCAAGCCATGGGCTCTCAAGTTTAATCTGCTCCTGTTATCAAGCATTCTGAAGTATTTAAAATTTGAAGTGCTCTTTTGGGAAATTTGGGACAGGATGGGTTTGTGTTTTCCCCAAATAGTTGTTTTGCGACCTGCACTACTTTTTCAGCCTTTCAGCAAATGAAGGTATGGTTGTCCAGAGTTTTGGAGAACAATGGTTTTATAATTTCAAGGGAATATGTTGAAACAGGAAATACAAAGAGTCTTTTACTGTTCCAGTACATTTCAAAATCACAAACATAATGTGCTTTTACCTTTAAAGTCAGAGCTCTGCATCAAATTTTTATGATGGCTGAACTACACTTGTTGAGTTTTAGCATAATTTTTCCTGAAACTTCATCTTAATATAGACTGTGATGCTTTTGCCAGTGTAATTATACTAGACTGCTTAAAAAAAACCATTCATCTTGTCCTATTACCTGTGCCAGATCAAAGAAGGGCAATAACTAACCAGATGTTGCTGCATATGTGTCTGTTTGTGAATCTGTTTACTTTAGACTGCTTTAAGGAAACATCAAGTAAAATAGTGTTATTTTAGAAATAGGAAATTGGGAATAATGCAGCATTTTATTTTTATTTTTAAGAGATTTAAATAAATAACTGAGCCAATCTACTTTAAAAATATGAAGTCTTGCCCAAACAAGTTATTTCTTACTTTCGTGCGCTTGCAAAAAAAATCACATAAAAATTTATTCTCTGTACTCTTTCTACTTGTATGCTCAGCTATAATATTATGTTAAATAGCATGCATAGCCATGAAAGTATTTCCAATTCCCATTTGAATGTGTTAAAGAAATCTAAAGGTTACAGTACTGTGCCCTGGACCTCACTCTGCTTTAAAAAGAAAGAGTAAAAGGGATTTAAATTTTACAGAGGAAATGATTCAGTAATCCCATTTTGTTGTATTTAAATTACAGATTAAAATACATTACAGTTAAAATCTAGCAGTTTCAATAAATGTAAAGTATATGAAAGTCTGTACACATGAATAGGAAGACACCTTACCTTCTTTGACCCTGCAATTCTGACAGAATTCAGGATCTCAGGGAATATTTCATGAGGATGAAAAAATTATTATCAGAAGTAGCTGCTATTGAGTGAAACCCTGTCTGTTTACAGAAATTCTGGACAAAACACTCTTTATGCCAACAAAACAGGAACAAAACCAAGAAGCCTCTTCTTTCCATGTGGTTGTTCACTCTCTCCATGCCAAAAGTGCCTATATAGCAGTATCATAGCTTTTCAGATTTGTTGTGCTTTGGGTTTATAATTTTCCCATTGGCTTTGTGCCTCTGCCTCTAACAGAAACACACAGCCATGATCTAATCAGCCCGCTCTCTCCATGAACCGTGTGGACACTTAATTACCCACCTTCTTCAGAATGAATTAAAATTGTTTCAGCAAAACAATAGTTTAGTATTCCTGTGTAAATTGTGCCACCTTTTTTTTTTTCTTTACAGTTCTGGGGGTTTTTAGTGAATCAGCCTCTAAGATTTTACTCTTTCTGGCAGCCCCATCTTCAAAGCTAAAGGAAAAGTCTTTACAATTGTGTCTCAATCTGAGGAGACTGGAATGTTTGCTAAAGAGGACGAGTTATAAGATAGACCGAACTCCTCTCTCTCAGCAATTGTAAATTCAAAATTAAGGGGCTTTAATCGAGGAAATGTGGGAAAACCAGAAGAAATAACAACCCTTTATTAAAAGATATATGTATGTTGGCAAAACCAGTAACAGAACACAAAAAAACCCTAGACAAATGTCCTAGAAAAAAAAAAGGTCTGAGTGAATACTTCCCTGTCCTTTAGCACAGTCCCGGACTGTGGGAGGAGCCGAGAAGGAAATGGGAGACCCTTCCCTCAGTGGGAGGAAAAAAGGGAAGGGAAGCAGTCCACTCCCACGGGACTCACCGCTGTCCCAGGTGACGGTGTCTCAAAACTCCTCCTTTCTCTCCCGCGGGCACGCAAACTCTCCGATGAAATACAGCAGATCCGGGCTGGAGACAAGAGACAGTTCCCAGGCAAGTCGAAGCCAGCAGTCCGAGCTGACCAGGATGAGAAGCTAAAAAACCAGATCCCCAGTCCTTCTCCCCAAATGCCTGCACGCAGATCCCCATCTCCCTCCAAGAGCCAACTCCGCAGTTGTGCTCAGTCCCAGCGGCCAGCTCCCCCCAGCCTCTGATGGGCCATTAGCTAGGAATGTAGCTCAGCTGGCTACATCTTTTGTAAAGCTAATGACCTCCCTTCTCCCCACTCACTCTGTTTTTCCTTGGAGTGGAGCAGGGGAAGAAAAATTCTCCTGAATTTCTAACCTATAACAAGTTGTCACCATACTGCCAGTGAACCTCAACACCTTCTTATCACAGGATGCAGGTTTTGTTCTACACAACAAGCTGGGACTATACCTGTCTCGTTGACATCTGTACCCTTCAAAGTATGCCTGAAATCTGAACAACACTTTGGAAGTGTCTTTTATTCTCCCAAGAAATGAAGAATTGGACAATTTCCTTCCTAGTGTGGGTTTCTAAGGTCATTGCTTGAAATAAAGAGGAATTACTCCAAGTTGGTATCAGAAGAATTCAAGACAATGTCTGCAATTAGGAATCTTATGTTGTTTACTTAACTCTTATTTCAGGGAGTCTGGAGGTCCATCACTCTTTTTTTTTTTTTTTCCCTATGTAATTTTAAATTTCAAGGAAATAAATAAAAATTGTTCTTTCTAGGCAAAACTGGGTTATGCATTTAAATTTAATTTTCTTCTGATGCAGCTCTTCAGAACTGGGCAGGGGATGGATTTGGGAAATTATGGAGTTTCAGGTTAATCTTCAATGTTTATCTTGCTGCGACAGGATCACCTGGAGTTGCTTCCTGTGAATTAAAAGTCCTTGTTCGAAATGCATGGGATCTGTCAGCACAAATTTACAGTATAAAATGATTGTGTAAATGGGATGCCATGTCCTACAGGTAAAATGGGATCTAACTGCTACAGGATGTACTTTGTAATGCCCACAGTTGCACTCTAGCAAGGAGAAACTCTTGAATTCTGCCCTCAAAAGCCTGAAAGTATAACAATATTTTTTTCTATGAGAATGGTTTGGCAGCTTGAACAACTGGAAAAATATATTTAAGGAACTTCCTCGGAAAATTTTTTTTCCCCATTACATCAAAGAGTGGCTTTACTTAGAAAGAGTCTGCAGTGCAGAAGAATGTAGGAGGAATTGAAGTATGAAAAGAAATTCCCCACTAGAAAAGAATGGATGGACAGAATTGATCAGAACGTTACAGGAGTTTTGTTTTGCTCATAGATTTGTTTTGATTTTTTTCAGTGGTGTTGATTTGTCAAAACTGAAACTTTAACAAATTTGTGGAAAGTTTAGGCACTGGTGCATTTTGCTCTCAAAATTCAACTGAATTAATTATCTCAGCAGTACTTCAAAGATGACAAAAATTGCATTTTAAGATTTGAAAGATAGATTTGTTTTCTAACTGTGAAAAAAAATCTAGATTATCAAAACTAATATTTAGTAACCAATCTAGTGTTTTAACTGTTCTGCAGTCAATTCTCCTCGAGGGTTTGGCTATTACAAATGTATGCAATTGTTAATTTTTGTACCTTTTTGCCATAATTATTTTCTAACATCTTGAAATTTTTCATCAATTGGAGAGCTATTTCACACTCACATCTGCTAATTAACTCAGTTATTCTTACTCTTTGGAAATGAATGATTGTCTCATAGATCCCCACTGCATTATGTGTGCCAGAGACAGTCAACTAATCCCATGAATGTAAAAAAAAGGAAAAAGCATTAGAAGATAATAAAATTAATATATCATTTTTTTAAATAAAAAAACCCTTGTGCTTTACTTTTATGCAGTCTCATTCTCTGTTGTGTTGCATATGTACATACTGCTGATATCAGACAAAATACTGTGCTTTAGCAAAGCTAATTGCCTGTTTCCAAGAGGAATGCTGGGGTTTCTGAAATTAATTTCCATTTTCTAAAACACAAACCTACTGCGAAAACTGAAACAGTTCTAGGTACAAATAATATTTAAACCTATTATTTTTTGTTATCCTATTATTGTTAATCTGTGCTCCAGTGTTAATCTATATTCCAGTCTGTGTTGGAATTTACATGTCTACAGTCCTGTTGCAAAAAGCAAGCTCTACTAATGAGTGCAGAAATGTTCCCCATTTGAATTATAATGTATGTTAAAAAATACAATGCCAGAATCATGCTAAGTGCTCATGTTCCACCACTTCTTAACTGTTGTGAGTCACTTTGGAGTGGTTCATTGCAGAAATATATGTGTAATTTTCAGTAGCTGGAAATACCACTGCCATGTTACATAAATTAAAAATATTTCAGAATTCAGATCTGAATAGGATATGCTGGCTTCTCATAGATTTACTGGTAGAATTTATGTTTTCCTGTAAAGCATATTGGAGTAATCAAGGAAGAGCTCTAAAAGTATTATGTATTCTCTATCCAAAACTATGTAGAGGAAGTACTAGTGTAGCACAATAAAAAAAGCCTTAAATCACAGGGCAGCAATGTAAAAGTTGCTTATGTTAACATTGTATCCTTATATAGGTGTTTTGCAGATAGTTTCCAATTATGTCATGGAACTAATAAAACATACTATTTCTATATTTATCTTGTGGTAATGGAAATTCTTCATCAAGGTTTTATGCTGATTAAATTTAGCTATTTTTCTAAAGTACTTTTTCATGGGAAAGTTTAGTCTTTTTGCCAACAAAGCTTATATTTTGAAGAGAACATATTGAGTAAAACTTTTAGTGAGAAGTTTTTTTCCAATTATTTATTCTAAGAATGTGCAGCTGGTTGTTTGTTTTTTTTTTTTAATTTTCTGATTATTACTTGTTACAAATAAAAAATGGAAGTAAAGCAACCATGTAATTATGAGAATTCATTTGGTCGAGCCAAAGCATATTCCTGTAAAATTGTTCTTACATGGTATAGCATCTTTTCATCATTTTGTATGCTTTAAAATTTTGTGTTATTTTCCTAATTATTAGAAGTATTTTCTTGTAAAGAGGAAAAAATATTAGATAGTAAAAAACCTTGGAGACAAAATATGTCCACACACGCTTAAAGGCACATACCTGCTTAGTCTCTTCAGCACCTATAGAACAAGTGCTGTATGTTACCTTAACTGTTCATATTCATAGGCTTAAGTATTTTCAGGACTGGCTAATGCTCTAGTAAATGACATGAGTCTTTAAATACTTGGGGTTTGTTGTTCTTTAAATTTGATATGTAGTGTCCATAAATATAGCTCTCATGTTTCTCTAATGTGTTATGGCACAGAGTTTTACCAGAACGTCTTTTTACATTCTTCATCTTGTAATTCATATTAAACTGCACTGAATAATGCAAACATATAGACTTCTATTGCAAACTGACTAAAAGTCTATCAAAACCTGCACTGTCTGATGTAATCAAAATTTCCTTGCTAAATCTCTCAAAGCTATTTATACATTTGCTAATGCCTCACTTTGTGTTACACTAGATAAGTCACTTCGCATTATGCTTGTGCAGTGCAACATGTCATAAATGGTGTAAGCAGGTGTGACATAGTGGAAAGCAGTGACTGGAACATGATATTCTAAAATGTTATGCCCAAACACTGTGCAATAAAATTCCTACCCTTATTTTTCTTCAATATATATATATATTTAATACACAGTACTTAATGTCATCTGCTGAAAATTAATGAAGAAGCCCTCCTTTTGATGGCTGATATGAAGATTGCCAGATACAAGGAATATTTCAAGTCTGGTTTACAAGGTGAAAGCTGTTAAAATGTGTGAGTTCATGTATGATGTATTAGTCTTGTTATTTTTACTGCCATAGGCCTGTTAGTAAATGTGTTGGGTCTTACACTGGTTTACCTTATTTCACACCACAGACTGGAAAACATACATCTGTGTAAACCCTTGTCTACTGGTGTAACAGGATTTCTCCTTACATGTATAATAACTCTTAAAGCAACAAAATTTCCTATTACAGACAAGTTTAATTTGAATGTGATCTTTTGTGTATATGTCATGTGTTACATGACAATGAAGCCCTCATAGATTTCTCTCCATAGACATGTGCATTGTCACAGAATTGTAGATGTGACAACTGTAGGTGTAAGATTTCCTCTTATTGTAATTAATTTAACTGAAATTAATTCATCTGGAAAAAAATTAATTCTGGAACTCATGGTATGGCCTGAAGCAATGTAATTCCCCACACTAATGGTAGTGGGGCACCTCAAACTCAGCAGGGAGATGCCCGCATCAAATATATATCTCTGGTCCTTGACTCCCTGACCTTCCCTCATAGCTTGCCATGGGTAAAATCCCACACTGGTGCATCTGTTTCCTTTATGAACAGGGTGGCTTTCACTAGGAAAACAGATTGAAGTTATTAGGTAAGGACCATCCTGGTTTTAATAATAATAATTTTAAAACACTATTAATTCAGATAACATTCAAAATAAAGACCTCTATTTTTACAAACTATTTCTAGATGAAAGGGTTTCCGTGGTTTTATAAAATGCATTAATATTGCTTTAAACATTGGTTTGTATTGAATGGGACCATAAAAGAGGTTTTATAAGGGAGCTGTGCACTGTTTTGTGAAATGCAGCTCTTCGTATCTTAAAACCGAAAGATTTGGAGAAAATTTGTTAGAATGGAAAAACAACTATTTCATGTGGAAGGTGTTATTTACTGATCAGAGGCTAGGACTGAGAGCTTAAATTATTTTTGGCATAGCTGATACTAGATATGTAATAAGATCAATTGAGTAATACAATGTGATTGAAAAACGTGTGAAAAATGAAAGGGCATATCATTGTATCAATAAAAGAAACTTTAAATTATGAATTATTCACCTGACTACTGTTGTCTGATGACACTGATTATAACAACCAGTTCAGACCACGACAAATACCTTTCTCTTGCGTAGATGTGAAAGGCTTTACATTGTTTTTAAAAAAATCTCAATGGGAATTTTTTAGAATAAATAATTTTAATTCACACAGCTTTTAGTATCCAGTTGCAAAGTTATCCAATTTTTTTTTCTTTCAGAAATGCTAGAACATCAGGAAATTTTAATGAGGCACAGGATTAAGAGTTGCTTTAAATAAGATGATATCATGCGACAATCCAGTAGTTCTCTTTGTACGACATTTGCCTGCAACAAACATTTTAGCCCTCTGGAGTGAGGGAAAGGAAGAGAAGGGAGAGAGAAAAAAAAGATATGTTGCTGCCTGTAAGAAACTGTTAATACAGATAAAATATCATTAAACAGGCTACATGGAATGTGCAATGCAATGCAGATAAAATAGCTGCTATATTTATCAGCATTCTCTAGTGTTTTAAGACTTCTTAACTAAAGCGCTGCTTATAAAAGATGCAAGACTGACAGCATAAGAATATGAAGTCCTTTGTCTGTCTCTTGGAAAAGTACTGAGTAGGCAGCAAAGTCCTGGTTTTCTTTTTCTTTAAAATTATTTGTCATTTGTGTCACTGTTGAACTTACTGCGTGGTTTGGCTTTGATTGACAACAATAATTCATAGAGTCTATGCCTCTCTGCACTGTAGTCCCATTATATAGCAAATGAGCAAAGAAGGCAACATTAAAAAATAAGAAATGTCTGGTTTCTCTAGCTATTCTGTGTCTTCCAATGCTGGACCAGAAAAATAACCTGATGTTCTGGGGAATGCACTGAACAAGCAACAGGTTCCCCAGCGCATGGGCAGTGAGAGAAGCTGGCACTTGAGTGTGATAAAGGGCCATGGACAGGGATCCTGGGGCTGGGATCTATGGACAGCAGCACGGCAGGCAGGCTGCTGGAGGTCTGGAAGCCAGCGGAATGCTTACCAAAATACTGTGGAAGTGCTGGCAGTAAATTAGTTAGAGATGCCATTCAGTCCTTGGAGTCAATCCAGATACTTCCTCAGGGTGCTACTGCACCCACAGTTCTGTCATGTGGATGTTTTTCTCCAAGGAAATGCAATGAAGCTGCAAAGGGATCCCATAGACCAGTAGAGAGATGATAACAGTTCCTGTTGCCTATGCCAAAAGTTTAATAGGCATCTTAAATGTTTCTACGATAGCTGCTGATCTCCTGCCAGCTGGTGCATAGGGTGCAGTGTGTGCCAGTTGGGCTGGGTGCAACAGACAGTTACATCCCAGCATATATATATTTCTTACCCACTTCATGGTGTTTTGCCTCAATTGCCAACATTTTTTGGAGAACATGATTCATCTGCCAGCATTCCTGCTCCGTTGTGTGGTGCGAAGAAAAGATTCACACTTTTGGTAATATTCTAATTTCACACTCCAGTAGCCCATTCTTGTCACTAGGGATGCCCTAAAGGTTAAAAGTAGTTGTGAGGAGTTGATGAGGTTTTGTTTCAAACCTGAAGAGGAGAATGCCAAATTGGGAAAAAGGGGAGTCAAAATCATTGGGATGTGGGTTAACCATGCAAGAAGTGATGGGCTGCAGTAGTCAACCAAACTCTATAGATGCTTAGAGTGAAGCAGATGGCAAATTTCAATACATTCTGCATTATGAGGAATGTGTTTTTTTTAATGAGTTGCTAAAATCTGCAATGAAAATCACAATAAGCAAATAAATCATCTGCCTGGATTGTCTGTCACCGTAGCAGTAGGAATTACTTGGCTGCACACTGAAGCAGTGCAGCAGTTGTTACAAACTGTTGATAGTTTTTGTAAGAGTCCAGAATGGACCACATGTCTTAAAAGTTCAACTAAGCTTGAGTGAAATCCCAAGATGTAAACTATACTTAGGCAGAATTTTCTTGCCTGAGGGACTCCTCAGCTTCAGCATGTTGATTGCTCCTGCAGCCTCTGACACTATTCCATCTGCACCATCTGTTGTCATCCAGTTAACACTGGAGGAGGTTACAGCTGCACTGTAGTCCACCAAAAGTGCTTTCCTAACCTGATTATAAGACTATTCATAGAGCTACATGCAGCAGAATGGTTCTTCTGTATTATAAGAAACAGAAAGGCAATTCTTCCCTCTTTTTTTTTTTCTTTTTTTTTTTTTTTTTTAAATGTAGTTGCTCCCTGAACCTCTCTTCCTGTCAGGTGAAGATCATGACATGGTCTGAATGCATTAAGCTTTCTTTTATTGCTGGGAGCAATATTAGCTGAGGTGGTAACCATTCCTTCTTTTCAGTTAGGAGCTTAAGCTCTCTGATTCTTCAACAAAACCAGCATCATTCTCTAGCACTCTGTGTCTATTTCTTGCGAAGAAATGAAGAGGAAAATTCTTATTGGTTTCTCCTTTTAATGTTCCATTCAGAATAGGACTCAAGACAGGTGATTCAGATTCAGGGCTAAATTTATTTGAAGGCAGAGCCAAGACAGTGGCACCCTGCCCCTCTCTGTCTGGTCTGGGGTGTGGTCTGCTCTCTCTATCACTGATGACCCACTTCTGTAGGACCTACTTCCTCAGGACACTGAGTTAGCCTGTGAGAAGATTGTCCAAACCCAGTACAAAAAATAAACTCTAGAAGTTCAGGGTGGACTGTGTGCTGAGGCTGTTTAACCCCCTGACACAGAGACAACCTTGACTTTAAAAATATTACTTCTGTTTTCTTATAATAATCCCTAAAGCCTTTGGATCCTCAGCTCTGTACCAAAGTGTTTGAACACTTGCTGAGTGTTGGTAAATTCATTATACAACCACAGTCGTGCAACCCATTCAACCAGTGTTACACACATCCACTGCAGAAACATTGGGAGGGGTGCATTTCAAACCAATATCCTGCAAGCATCTGGTAATATTTCAATATTATTATGTGTTCAAATGCTCTTTACACAGCAAATCCTATATGCTTTGGCAATACTCTGCACTTCTGTAAACTCTCTGACATTATAAGATGTTCTGAACCCGCGGACGGTGCCTCATCTCCAACCCCTTCCCTCACTTAGAGGCAATATCATTTCCAACTGACAGTTTCCATTTCAGGTGCCAAAAGGAAAAAAACGAAACCAAAACAAAAAAAACCCTTTGGTTTTGTCTCCCACATATGTCCTAACCTGCTTTTAAAGGCTCCAGAGGGGTTGAAGGGATGAGTGACGGGGGGAAAAAAGAGTTAATTGAAGTATGGAGTTTTTAAGCCAAATTTTGATTTTACAACAAAGCCACTGGTTTAGATGAAAGCATAAAAGCATACTTGAGTCCCTTTTTAATGTCATTGCAAAAAATTATCTCCAGAAAGAAAAAACAGCTTTTAGTTACTCCAGACTGTCATGGGTATGATTATAATGAATCAGAAAATATGTGAGAAAGGAAATATTTCTTTTATCCAAAAACTCACCTTGAAGAAATTTAATGAGCGAGTGAGTGAAGGTTCTTGCAAAGGTGCATTCAGGACTTTTGCATGAGTCTACAGTCTTGGGAGCAGATAGCTGAAAGGGAGCAATCACAGATATGAGCACATATTCAGAATAACTTCATGATGCCAAAAGTTTAAGAGAGATTAGAATCTTTAACTTCGAAGCAGAGACCAACATTTTGCTGAGGAGTTTTGGATCAGACCATATAGACTTATATCTTAATAAAAACCCACATATGTTATCTAACTCTTTAGGAGGAAGCATAGATATGTGATAAAACCAGAGCTACGGTATTACAGGCTGCTAAGTGCATTCCCCAGATCTGGAGGAGTTTAGTTCACAGAAAAAGGCTTTGCATTCCAAGTAAATGAGATCTTGCAGCTCTGTAGGGAATAGCTTTAATTGAAAAGTCACATTCCTTGACTCCCATGTAAATAAATCAAGGTACTTGAATTTGGTCATAGCCTTTGTCTAGCCTGAGGTCAACAGCAGTCCAGGGTAATGCTGTGAAGGTTAGAAATAGCACGGTGGAGTCCACCTTCATGTTAATACAGTCTGAAACACCATAGATAACACAGAGGTGCCTCAAACTGGGATAGGGATTGTACTTCATGCCAAACTGATCTGGTTTAAAATACCTGTGTGGTTATGGTTGCTTGAAACATGAGCTAATGCCCTATATCAAATGAAGTCATGGAAGCCATAGGAGATCGCTGTGGTATAGCCAAGTGTTTTAAGAACAGGTAAAGTGGACCAAAAGAAGTGAACCACATTATCTACAGAACATAGTAATACAGTAAAAAATAAATGCAATGGTAATGCTGTATTTGGTTGGGAGTAAATTTTCAGTAGGATATAAACCAAGCCAGATGCAAGCTAGAAGAAAATTCAACCTTCTTAGCTAAACTAAAAATGTGTTAAGGCAGCTCTTCTTATTTCTTAATGAATTGCATTTTAAAATGCAGTTACAAAAATATCACCTACCCCCAATGAAGGTAATGGTGATGTTTCAACTCTCTTCTGTATTCTCTCACTCAAAAAATCCAGCCTGGAACTCTCCAATCACTAGAAAACCAGCGCTGATGTCTTTAAATGATCATTGTACCATGAAAAAATATTATTATTTCCTGCTTGCAATGCTTGGGTTCCACAGTATGTTAGGTGATGTACAAAGGCAGCAAAATACATTCCCAAGTTTAAGATAAGCAGCAAAGTAGGGAGTAGAATAGAATTTTTTTAATCATTCTCTGGAAACATGGAAGGAGATATCTAAACTCCCACAGAACCTGTCTTTTATCATTACAGATGTTTTGCTGTTTGTTGTGTAGATGTGTCCTTGGTGATACCATGGGGAAATATATGATTTTGCCATATCTCCAACCCCAAAATATCCTTAATACATTAGGGGAAATTAATAATAAAGTTACACTCTGGAGCTTCTGTATGACATTTATAAGAGTAAGATAATCTACTACATCAAACTAGTTTATATATTGGAAAATGTCATGCTTTTCATAGTTAGTTACATTTTGTCTTTGAGTCCTCACGCCTATATGTTGACACTTAAGTGTTTTACTTAAGAGGTACTTACAGAAGTTTACATTACATTTCCTGAGAGCATAAATTATCCCACCAAATCGTGATTCATTTCACTTAGCTTTATAAAGTTTAGGCATGCAGCCTAAATCAGTGCTTCAATCTTCTTCTATAGCCAATGGGTAGAGGCTGATTCAAGCAAGACTCTCCACTTGGTATAGAGAGCATTTTATATGAACTTGCCCCTAACTCTCACATATCTAAATGTTACTGTAACTAGTGCAATGGAAAAAAATCCTGTGTTTGGCTGAATAGCAGGAAACCTTCTGCTATGACAGCTGCCACAGGGAACTCATTTAAATAGCAAATATTTCCCTTGAACATAAGAAACACACAACCTCTGAGTTTTTGAAATCAGAAGTCATTTCTCTGAGGAACCCTCAATAAGCAACATTTCCCCATTCATAAGCACTGAGTATGTGTGTGAAAGAACAAGAACTTTATTATGGAAATTAGAAAAACAACATCAGTGATAACTAAATGCACTCCATGGTAGCTTTGCCAGCAGCCCATACTCACAAAGCCTTTCCATTCTGGTGAACATGTAACAGGCAAGTACTCTTTAACTGTGTAACTTAATTCTTTTTTAGAGTTTGCCTATGCTAATACATAATTAGCATAGTTCACTGTAGGCACTGGATCCTGTGCCCTTACTGCCTGCATTGCGTAGATGTTAGTTTGCTTTTGGGATTTCTTTGGCAGTAAACTAACCAGAACCATGACACACAACTTGCATGAATTCCATGTTAGGGTCCCCTGCACACCTAGAGGGGCTGAACCTTTACCCTCACCTGTCCTTAATGACAGAAAATTCTACATACTCCTGGACTTGCACTGCATACGAAAGCAGGAAAAAAAAATCATTTAAGTGGCCTCAACTCAATCCATGTTCAAATTAAATTTCACTTGAAAAAAAAAAAAACTCTCAGAAAAAAAATTAAATCATTGTAGTTCAAGGCAACGTGGTTACTCCTCAAATAAAGCTAGCCCTGAGCCAACTTGAAAGGGGCTGGTCCTGATCAGCAAAAGCATTTTGCACTCTTCATCAGTTTGCTTAAGGCTATGGTTAACTCCCTGGGTGGGATGCATTTAGCAGTAGGGGTGCAACCTAGAGGATATTAAATCCTGCATGCAGTGTGTTGGTAGTGTATACCCAGTGTCCTGAGGTGCAGACAGACATATCTGTCCTCAATTCTTTACACTCTGCTGTTACTTTTACTGTATGAATACATGAAAAGGCTGCAGAATTCAACAAGTGATGGTGTCCATTTTCCATCAAAGGCTCATTTTGACAATCAAAATCCTCAGAAACGGACATCAATAGCTTACAGAACTTTTAAGTGGAGGTGATAAACATGTACTGCTTCTCAAAGTCAAAAATAATTCTCTTTTTCTCTTATTTCAATTAGACTGCCTAATCTGTTCTGAATATCACACCGTTTATGATAATTCCCAAAGTCTCTTGGAGACGATCAGGAAGAAAACTCCTCAAAACAAGCTCCCCTTGGAAGTTATTCAAAGTCTCGCACTCATACTGGGATGTGGTAGAAAACACCTACTGTCTGGAGTTCTAACTAAGAGGACCTATGGTGATGAAAACTTGATGAACAATGGTTTTTTTCACTGAAAAATTCTGTCTCAGAAACACTGGGATGTTTTGGATGAAACATTTAATTTCAATTACATTTTCAACAGAATTTTAAATAGTATTTGTTTTTCTTTATTTTTGTTTCAGTAGAATCACAGAATGGTTTGGGTTGGAAGGGACCTTAAAGACCATTTAGTTCCAATCCGTCCTGTCATGGGCAGGGACACCTTCCACTAGATCAGGTTGCTCAAAACTCTATCCAACCTGGCCTTGAACACTTCTAGGGATGGGACAGCCAACCTTCTCTAGACAACCTGCTTCACTGTCTCATCATCCTCTGAGTAAAGAATTTTTTTTCTTAAGTGAAGAAGGCTTTAAAATAAAGTTTCCATGGGAGAGGAACCTCACTCCATCCCACACTCATATCAGTTTGATGCCAGTGCCTATTTTTAGTTTGCTTTCTTTTAAACATTATATTTTAATTTTCCAGAAACTTCAATTATTTAAATTTTTTTAAAGATTGATTTTAAACTGTATCACTGCATGCTATATTTACAGTGACAAAATTAACCATCCTGACATCAACAAAATAAGGCATTCTGATGAATTGTAGAATCCTCTAAAATGAAATGTTTTCAAATTCTTCTTCCTCATAAATTTAGAAGTGGATGTAGTCCACTGAGTTTTAGGAGAAATATGAAAATGTCAGACTCTTTCACTGGAAGAAAAGTTTTTAACAGTGATCTTCATAGGCAGAGAAAGCAGTTTGGTATCTGTCCAAACACCAGTGGGAGTCCATTACCTTGCAGAGGGCACTGCATTGGGATGCCTTAGGCAGAAGAGAATTGAGTTGCCTTACTGAAATCAGGGTTGTCCAATATACCAGTGTCCCAGTGCACATTCTCATCACTCACCATGTATCCGTAACCAGAAGGTTTAATATAGTGTCACTAAAGGATACAGCATCTTCTTTGGCAACTATCCAGTCAGGGAAGACTGAAGGGAGGTGAGGTTCATATGTAAACTACAAGTAAAAAATATACCTGTAACCATAGGAATAGGAAGCACTGTAGAAACATAATCAAAGCAACTAACTGCTAGAGAATTTTTGGAGGATATTAATCTCTGTGCTGAGGTGCTGCATTATACTTGAAATTGTCCCTTAGGTTTTATAAGCCACATACAACAGAAAAAGGGGTAGCCAGGGGGAAGCACTTTTGGAATGGGGGTTTGAGATACAGGGAGATAGAGGTTATATTTGAGGTTTCTTGCAGTAATAGGAACTGTCATGACTCACCTCTGAGGAAACTGAGGGGAACAGACAGCCTTATGTCCCCCAAGCACTGTGGCACGGGGACAACCCTCAGTGTGGAAGGTAGGTACTCCTTTGGGCAGGAGTAATGTCCTTGGGATCAAGGACAGTGCAACTGCAAGTCATTAAGTGTGTGTATAGATTGATGAGGCACCAGAAATGCTGCACTACATCTTCCCTTAACCAGTTTTAGGCAGAGAAGTTATTTCTCAGTTCCTGTGATAGTTTGTTATATGTTGCTACTACGTGAGGGAAAATGTCTGCTTGGCTCCACCTCAGAGGAGATGGCATTTCTGGCAGGTGGTCCCTGTGGCATAACAAGTCTGATGGCTTGTGAAGTGCTCAGAAATCCCTTCAGGGGAGACAGTGGACATTTAAATGGAAAATAGTTATTATTTCTCCCATCTTTCCTGTTCTACCTTGTGCAAGCCTTTTGAAACAAAAGTAATTGTATACATCTTTATTAAAATAACATCTAAGCTTCTTGTAAAATGTTTGTCCTGCTGGTTGATGGCTTTAAGCAATAGAAAAAAAAAGAGGTTCTATTTTCTCAAAAGAAAGTGCACTCGCTGCACAATTCTTATTGTCCCTGCCTGAAAGAATTCTACTAATCTTAAAATAAAGCACATTGGGGATCCATAAAACTTCAAAGTATGTAATATATTTCAGAAATACAGTTCATAAGCTCTGTTTTTTTGAAAAGCAATATTTGTAAGCACAAGATCATTCTGCACATCCCTCTTAACTCCCTCTAGCACTCACAACAAAATCCAAAGGAAGAACCCAAAAATGTGTGCAAGTATCAGCCTAGGACTGCAGTCTGCCATGAATTCAGCAGCACAGAATTATTGCAATTCCTTTTCCTTATATTCCTGTGGCTCAGTGATCCAATTTATGTAATCTATTTTAAGACTACTAGCAGAAGGAAGTTTTTCTTTTGGTTTTGGTGAAAATTCATAGCACAATACAGCAACAACTCCGTAGATACAAGCCATGGCTACGTTTTAAAAGTGTGTGAACCATAAAGAAGACTGTCAATTTTGTCTGCTGGTTATATCATGGGAAAGGGCTGGCAAATTAAAAACACTTTATCGTGAGCTTATTCTGTAGAAATATTCCTTCACTGTGCAGGGAGGCTTCTCCTGGACTTTGAGGTCCACAGTAGATAAGGACCCTCAATAAGCACAAAGTCACTTCTACTGTGCTCATTTTTAAATAACACCCTGAGGATCATTTCTGCCTCATTTGCTGTACCACTGGAGAATGTGCTAAAAAGGTTCAGGAAGAGGCCAGTCCTTGCTTGACTTCAGTCTTTAAGGCTTTATTCTTTCCTGCTTTGGTCCTTTGAAATGTGACATGTTGTGGCATGGCCTGAGGAAGGCATAGCCTGCTCCCTTGGTGATCCTCTTTGTGAACCTGCTTGGGTGGAAACTGATGCTGAGAAAATTTTGCTTTCATGAGGAAGTTTAATAAAAGAAAGAGAGAGAATAGAGACCTCTATCCGGAGCTGTCAAACTGCACCTTTGAATTCTGCAGCAGGAACACTCTGGCAAGTGTAGGACTGCTATGACCCATCAAAGGAGGCTGCCCCTTCTGAAGAGCAGTAAGAGTACCTGAGTCTCCAGTGTCAGGACCGCAGGCTGCCTTCATACCATGGCAGCTCATGCAATCTCTACACTGCAGAGCACTAAGAAGCAATTAGCAATGTATGTTGTCCACTCAAGGATACAATCCTGTTGCTATTCAATTGCAGGACTCCTACTGAATCGAGTATTGAGTTTTGAATTGTAATGGAAATAACCATTACAGAAAAAGTAGTAAATTCTTCCTGGAAGTTTAATTGGCTGAGTCATAATTACTTACATCTGTTGTTACTAGATTATTTGCTAACACACACTTGCCTGCAAACTCTCTGATAAAATAGGGACATGCTGGCATTTGTCTGAGATGTTGACAGAGAGACAATACATGCAGGCTGAGGCATGAGGCATGCTTCTCTTCTAACTGTGTTGTTGGTTTAACTCCCTGCATTACCATGAAGGACTGAGAACAGGGTAGTTCAAAACCACAGGTTATTCAGCCTTATGGCTGCTCTGATTTAGAATGTTCTTTTAATGTTTTATTTCAGAAACAAAAGGAAATTTGTGCCGTGGTGCTGAACCGGCCACTGTGTATAATTTTGTCCATTCAAAATGCTGATTTAATTCAAGACGTTATATGTGGAGTGCTAGCTGCTGAATTTTATTCCTACATACATCATCCTAAAGCTTCTGCTCTGTGTTTAATTTGCAGTGAGTGGGCAGAATACTTTTTATTATTTACTCTAAGTCATAGATTTTTATTATCAGACACCAAAGCATGGCTGGTTTGCTTCGTCCTTTACACAAACACTGAAACAATTCAACATGGAAATTCAATCAAAGCACAGCTTCATCATGAAAACTTCTCTAATATTACACCCAGTTTATATTCTTCAATTATTTTATTATATACCATAAATAGACAACCACCTACAGATCAGTTATAGTATTTTGGGAAACCCTTAGATATTCTGTATCTAATTCTGAATGCCTGTGAGATAATATCCAACTTTGTATGTTAGGCTTTCAAAAGCAAACAGTGCTCAACTTGAGCAAAAAAAATTGTTTGAGACAGAATGTCAAGTACCACAGATTTGTTGTAACTGTTCCCTGCAACTCATTTCTTTATAGCACTTCCAGTCAGGAGCCTGAGGATGTCAATTTAGACTCAACAGAATGCTACAGGAGTGACTAGAAAATTGCAAACCTCCCATCAATCTGCTATGCTTACTTTCCCACTGAAACCATATCCCAGATTCTGCATATGCTCATAACTTAAAATTGACCTGGAAATGGTAAAATACTATGAGCCCAGTGATGAATACATTCCCAGGTGTGTTCAGATAATCTGAACATTTCTGTTTACAAAGCAGTCAGCAGCATTGTTTAACAAAATATAAATCAATGCTGCCTTTCCCCTTGATACCTGTAAAAAGACAAAGCATGTTTCATACGATCACCATAATCACAAGTTTATTACTTATGAAAAATAAATGCTTGGCCTATGCTTGACACTGATCCTTTTCCAAGGTGATAAGGGGTAAAGCTACTTAAGGGATTGATCTGCTAGACAGAAAATCAGCTCTTGCCTGCACGCCAGGAGAAGTTCTGTTAGCAAAACTCTGCACATCCTAGCTAGAGGCAGTGATTCAGAATTAAAGCTGCATAAATAATAGAGGATTCATTGTGGGATAAAACAGAATGTTTTGCTTGACTTCAGAATAAATGATGAAATGCCTCATTTGTGGATTATTTAACCTTTAACATAAAGGCTTTTTTAATGATTGTTGTTAATTTAAAATCGAACAATGATTTTTTTAGAAAAAGTTAATTTCATAAATGTAAAAACACCTCTTACAATAAAGTTCATTTTAACCTTTTCATTTTCTGTTGTTTAAATAGAATCTGTCTACTGAAGTATTCAAAGTAGTGTTTCTGCTGAAGGCATTATTTGGTGGAGAAAAAATATTGTCATCTACTCTTTGATTCATTGCTGGCAAAAAGCTTACACTGGCAAAGAGGCAAAGAAGATCACAGTGGGGTTTTTAATTCTACTAAGCTTTGATCTGAGCTTGATTGAACTGGCCCAGCTCACCTAGGTTATGACTGGGTGGCACAGAGAAGGTGCCTGAGCTTGTCCTGCCCCTCGGAGCTGTGGTTGTATCACTGTTACCAGACGTTTTCATGGAGCACCATCACTGACTGCTGTTGGCAGGGCTGTGACTGAGGCCAACACAGACAATTCACGTGGGAGCTGAAGAATGGTTGATAACTTGGGTCAGAGGATCAATATTTTAAGCCCAACTATATAAGCACTTCTGATTAAATCTAACTGTAAAAGAACTGTACCCAGCAATAATCTTTTCTATCTGTAGAACTGGCTGGTGGCATCGCACCTGTTTGTACCTGTGTAAATTAATTTCTCTCCTGAGTGATGGTTTATGCAGCTGCAGTTAAAACAATAGCAAAAAATGGTGTCAGAACCGCCTGTTTTTTCCTGAGACTACTTTTTGTGCTGTGGCTAGTATATCTTTAATTTGAAAAATGTTAATGTTCCGCCATATTCAGCATTAGTGTTATTTACAACCTAATGAGTTAGGCTTTGACACACATCCTGATAACAGTCCAACACATATCCCATATCTTTGTATCCCATTATCCCTAATTACTGTTTTGTGCATCTCACTAAATAAATGCTCAACATCTCTATGATTTTATAAGCCAATCAATTTTACACATTACTGCCAACATATTTTTTTACCATAATCTATTCATGTTTTTAACTTTTAAACTTGATCTTATAATTTAACCTTTGCGTTGCTAGGAGCAATTTTACTGCTTTACTCCAAATGCTTTCTAATTTTGCAAGTTTCCTGATAATCATGAATGCAATCACAGTACTTCAGATGTGAAGAGACTAGAATTTCCTTGGGAAGTAGAGCTTGTTGCTCTACTGTATGATGCCTTGATCTTTGGATCACAAGTCTTATGAGGAGCAGCTGAGGGAGCTGTGGTTGTTTAGTCTGGAGAAAAGAGAGCTCATGGAGGACTTTATCTCTCTCTGCAACTACCTGAAAGGAGGTTGTAGCCAGGTGAGTGTCAGTCTCTTCTCCCAGGTAGCAAGTGATAGGACAAGAGGAAATGGCCTCAAGTTGCACCAGGAGAGGTTTAGATTTGATGTTATGAAAAATTTCTTCATGAAAGACAGAGGGCTGTCAAGCAGTGGAACAGGGATGCCTGGGGAAGTGGTGGAATCATCACTCCTGAGAGTGTTCAAAAAATGTGTGAATATGTCACTTGAGCACTCACTTGAGAACGTGGTTTAGTGGTGAACATGGTGGCGGTGCTGGGCTGATGATTGGACCTGACGATTTTAAAGGTCTTTTCCAACCTTAACGGTTCTATGAATCTATGATGTAGATAATTTTGGGGTGTCCTGGTAGCACTCCAAGCTCTCTGCCTGAATTCCTGCTGATCTGGGACTTTTACTATCCATTTCACACTGGTGGTTGTTGAGTGAGCAGCCTGACAAACACATTAGTAATGTGTTTTTTATCTGTGTATGTATGATCTGAATGCATTTCTGTCACTGCATGCAAAGCCACTACACAAGCATTTGCAGTACTAAAGGCCAACAGAAAGGATAAGGTAATGGAGACATTCAACATAACATATCAAGTTCTCTGCTAGCTTGTTGTAGGATTTCAGAATTTCCTAATAAAATGCAATCAATAACAATTTTTATACCCGTGTTCATACCTGAGCATCAGAATAAGATGTGAGTGCAAAGTGTGATATAGCAAGCTGGATTTTTAAAGTTCATTGAAACCATCTGAGTTCTCTAATACAAAACAGCTGAACATTTGTTCATGCTTTGTGTTATAGAGGAAAAGAATCAATTTTTTATCGAGGCCAATTAAGTTCCCAGGACACTTTTGAAATTGCTCAATATTTAATAAGATTAACATTTTGTTTATTGAATGTTTATATAAATATTCACATTAATTATATTTAACAGTTATTAAATAAGTACTGAACAATTATTTGTACAGCTAGTAGGTAGAGTTGTTTTAATAACCTGGGACTTCTCTTGTGAGGGAACAAGCTGTGGAGCTTACTGCGTTATTGCTCCCACAGCAGAGGCAGATTGTAAAAAGTGCAGTTTATTGCTGCAAGAAATCTTGTTCACCAAATGTAGAATGCAGTTTTCATTAAAGCCAGAAATGAAACTTCTAACATCGGGTCCTGGGTAGCATCCTCCGTGAATTGGTATTGATCTTGGACACCCCGTAACTGTCTACATCTCTGGATAGGCCATAATGTACAAGTTGTTTTCAGTTACTGGGATCTAAACGTACTCTGCAAATAAATTAACAAAAAGCTAGAGGTCTGGTGTATTTGTCATCTAAAAATTAGAGGCACGATTGTCAAAGACACATCTGGATAATGCACAGGGTGTGGTCAAGGCATTTCAACAGTCCTTGTGCACAGGGAGAGCCATGAGGGAAGGGAGCACGAGCAGCATTTGGAGGCAGAGGCCCTACCAGCCCTGAGGACAGGGGTTTCTTTGGCCAGCAGAACCCTTGCCATTTTTCCAGTGGAGCTGGGGACCCAAATGATGAATGTGGATGGCCATTCTGGTTTTCACAGCTACTTTTTGTAAAACCCTCCGTAATCATTCATCGATATTCTGGGGTTCAGAGACTACAGTTAAAACAAACAACCCCAACACCAAAAACAAAACCCCCCACACCAACAAAAGCCTAAGACTGATGTATCCAACTGTCAAAAGTAAGTTAGCTTGGGGTAAGTCTAGAGATGTAGAGCTGTAAACCACACAGCCCTGCACAGGAGATGGGCATCATCCCAGACATTGAGATACTGAAGTCCTTTAGGAGGGTCCTGATGTCTCACTTGGCCTCCAGCTCTCCATCCTCCCCATTTCACACTCCCAGAATGCACCAGGGACAAGGTGGCTCCCACGGGTCTGCTTTCTCAAGGCCTGTGTGTCACCTAGGGTACACTGCTGTCAGTCTTGGAAAACCAAATTACAGATGTGACATATCGGAAAAGTCAAGTCTTTACTGCCCAAAGAGATCTGTGGAGAAGGGAGGCTGCACCTCTTTCCCTGATAAAGCAGGGCATGCATTGGCAGAAGATGGAGGAGTAAATCATAAGCTCTCAAGAATAGCTCCTCTTGTCTGCATTTGGTACATCTGGTACCTCAGGGTCCTGCTCAGTGGCTGCAGAAGTTCAGTGCTAATGCAAAAATGATGAAGTGGAAACAAACTTGGATAAGCATAAGTCGTTTTGGATGGGGGGAGCATATTCAGCTTATGCCTACGAGAAGGTTTGATGACAGACTACTGTGATGAAATGGTAATCAGCATATTTGTTTCTATAATATTTGCAACCCACAGGTTTCTGTTTTATTGACCTGCCATTTCCAGCATCCAATGCAAATCAAAACTAATGTTCATATTAATAAAAACTGAGTTCAGGACAATATGATACATTCACTGAATTTCTACATAGTAATTAACTGATGTCTTTTGGGAATAGACCTTATATATTTTAATGTCCTTGGCTGTTATCCATCATTGGCCTATATGTTTCTTTAGTATGAGACTATCTGAATGTGCCAGCTAGAATTTTTTCTGTATTTGTGCAGGCTATGTCAATTCCTAAAATAATAAGAGCATTGTTCCCAATGGTGTAGTGTTCATTGTCTGTATCTGTGACAAAAAATTATAAATGTGTTTGCACTTACATATTTAAGCAATAATATCTTCCTATTCAGAGCAAAAAGAAAACTCCCAATGGTAATTTGTGTAACAATGACTAGGTGGTTGATTGATATATAAATTAATCATGTGAGCCCGGCTGTAGTATTTCAATTAACAGCTCATCATTTAAAATTTTGAAATGTAAATCTTTTTACTTTCTCTATTCAGTTAAATAAGGAATATACAGAGGAAATTCTGCATGAATGGTCATGAATAAGAGCAAAAACTATACTCTAATTAAAAAGTCTGTGACCAACTGAATCTGACAGATATACCAATTTTGTTCCTCAGTGGTCTTCAGGCATGTTAAAATTACATTAAACCCACGCAAGTCATAAAGAATCAGGTGGAACAAATTAAGAAAAACCAATAAAAAGTTAATCAAATATTACATTCTGAAGGCTAAACAAAACTGCAGATATGCTCCTGTGTGCCTCTAATGGTGTGTCTACAAGGAACTGCTATTACAAAACAGTGTAAGAATTATACATTAGAACACAATTATTATTCTGTGTTATCTTCCCAGCTTCCACTCAAGCTCAGAGCTGTAAGCAGAAACAAAGAAGAGACAAGTGTATCTGAGCCCTGCTTATGATTTTGGTCACTCCTGTTAATGCTCCTCTGGAAGCAGAGTGAAGTGGTGACAGTGAGGGACAGATGACAGGGACAGTAACCATTAGAAAGACCACAAAAATAAGGGCATCCTGGCATCCTCTGCAATGCTGATGAAACATATTGAAACATTGCCATGCAGAGGTACACTTGTCTGAGTTGGCATGAACTCAGGAAGTCCAAGGCTGATTTAAAACAAAGTTGAGTAAATATTGAAGGGATTTTTTTCCTAGTTTCTTTCAAAACTTTGCTTTCTCTTAAAAATATATGTTTTTTTTTTTTTTTTTTTTTAGGAAGCCAGATTTACAGTTTTACAGAATTCTATGAAGCTTTGTGAAAAAATGTGTCAAACTAAACTATTTCTTTTCACCCCAGGATAAGCAATTGTACTATAAAATCTGTTCTTTTCAGAGAACTAGTACTATAATGGGGCACGGGGAAAAGTAGAGAGAATAATTTTTAACTTCTCTCTGTGTCTGAAATATCTTGAAAGTCAGATACTAGCAGACAAATGAAGCATGTCCCTTCCAACATCTCTGCATCTTCCTGACAGAGTGCTTGATAAAGCACCAATAAACCTAATTGCCTTTGCATAGCACTGATACAGAGAACAAAAAATATGTGCCCAAGGATGGCTCCCATTTTGCAGTGAGTTACTTATGTGTTCTTCATCGTTCTGTGTGCTATACAATCAGGAGCTGCATCTTGGAATTCACAGCAACTTTCATCTATGTGCTGAACATTTATGGGATTTATTGCCATTTTTATAGATATGGTAAGTAAATATAAATGGAGGAAGTGTCATAAAATATAAAACTCATCAGCAGATGCTGATTAAGGAGAATTATTATATAAGCTTTATGTATTTTTCAATTTAAAGTTTAGCACTGCTGGTTTATTACAAAAGGCTTCCTAGGGGAAAGGCATGACACAGCCAGTGTAAAATGGAAAGACAGAGAGTGGGACACTGGAGGTAGTAAATGGCTGATACAGACCAAGTAGAGGGCTTCATTGGGGCTGTCTTTCCTCATCAGCTGTGCAAGTTTCTTCTGGAGTATGCTACAGGCTCCCCACCAAGGTGTGGTAATGAGAACTCATATTGCCCCTGTTCAGTGCAAGGTCTAAATGAAAGCAGATGGCACAATGGATTTGTGGGCACCAATGGAAACATGCACTTTGAAAAACCTTTACATCAGACCATTGCTCACTAGAAAGTAATCAAAGAGGAATATTGTAAGAGATTATTCAATTTGACCTCCTGTGCTATGTGCACTTTTACTATAGCCAAAATCTGCAACCAGGCTCATTAAAAGTGATCATTTTCATAGTATCATAGTATGGTTTGGATTGGAAGGGATCATCTTGTTCCAACCCCACTGCCATGGGCTGGGACACCTTCCACTAGACTAGTTTGCTCAAAACCCTATCCAACCTGGCCTTGAACGCTTCCAGGGATGGGGTATTCACAGCTGCTCAGGGCAACCCATTCCAAGATTTCAGCAGCCAAGAAATTAAACTTTGTTTAACTCTACTTCAACTTTGTACAGCTGCTTTGCTAGGTCATCCCAAAACATATCAGGAGCTGAAGGATACAGCAGACCATCATACCATGTAGAAGATAATGGAGACCTTCAGAAAGCAGAATGGGAGATGCTATTAAGGGTATCAGGCTTTGTGACCAGGGCCAAAGGGACTTCACAGAATGAATCATATTAGACCACAGATAGATTTAGCAGTTGGTTTTATCCACCGTGTTCAAAGATGAACAGTTCAAGGAAGAGATGTTGCTACCTGAACTGTTTCAGTTGCAGTGGTGAATGCCTTTTTCATGCCTTCACTGGCTAAGTATGGGGACTGAGGACGGCTGGCTGCAAATGCAAATAAGAAGTAGGATTTGGGGACAAAATATTCATGTAGCAAATTTCTGTTCCCCGAGCTTTAGTGAGTTAAGTTGCCACAGAACACGGCTGCCTTTGCAGCCAACTGCAAAAGAGCTCAAGCCTGTGCCTCCAGAAAGAGCCTGTGTTTCTGCAGCTGAACTTGTAAGCTATGGCTGTCACAGGCAGTGGTTTTGCTGCATTAAGAGCTACACACTCAGCTATAAAAGTAACCTAATTGCTGTTGGACAGAAGCATTAAATACACAGTGAGTTCATTTCCTGCAGAAGCAAATGATTGCCATGTGCAGTTTTACACTCAGAGGGTCAGATTTTGCTGTGCTGAAATTATACAGTTCAGAAGCGATTGTCTTCCCTCTAACACAGAGCAATTTGGCTCCGGCGCAGGATTACACGACCAGCAACCCTCCACTGCAGCACTGACTCAACTGCAGTATTCCTCAGTTACTGGTCAGTATAAATCCACAGCTGAGGGCTTGATCCAAAGCCATGTTTCTGTCACTGTTTCCAACAGGCACCAACTCAGGACCTAGAAAAGAAACCTGTGGTGAAAAGCCAGAGAGCCGAGCATATGTCCTACACAATAGAGCTGACTATTCCTATGCGTAGCAGCTGATAGTTTAGAGCTGCAGTATTGATTTGTGTTACTGTACTTTATAGCTAGTATATTACAAGATTAATTTTGTGCTACTCAGCATCTGCTTTCTCCTTGGGAAGTTTTGTAAAGAATTCTGCTGACTATAAAGAATCGACTTTTTCATTTTTTTTTTGCAAACCAGCTGAACAGATCCTTTATACCCTGCCCTTCCAAAGTACAGCATGACAGATACTGTTAAGATGATTATACTATATACTTACATGTGCTTCTGTGCTCACAGGCAAACAGCTGAAGTCTTATTAGTACAGGTCAGCATCCTTGTTCAGTCTTTCTTCTCTGACTTACTTCCAGACAACATTACTGTGATAGATTATTATTCTGCTGGGATAGGCTATGGCTCCTGTCCAAAAAATGCTATAAATCTATACACTTTTAAGATGAGTGTTATCTTCTTCATGCATTTACTTGTATTTTTAAATGGGAAATAACAGGGACTGGCTATGGGTAAAAGGCTGGATATTCGGTTAAATAAATAAATGTATAAATAGCTCAATAATAAAAATTTTGTGATATTAACATGAATAAAATTTGTCTAGATGGAATTTGTTGATTTAGGTGTCCATAAATATCAGTGAAGTGATATCTGATATCTGATATCTGATACCTTATTATTGAGTCAATATTGGTAAGATTTTGAGTACCTCTGTGTTTTGGCTGTGCCTCCCTTTGGGGGTCATTTAGGAGCAGGCAGTGTGTGATAAATGGTAGGCAATATGATGGGTCTTTGCACAGCTTAATACCAGCCACTGCAATGGGCAGGCCTAATTTCAGAGATGAATGGGAGAAATAAGTTGCATCATTTTGAGCCCTGACATAAATTCTTTTCCTTTACTTTAAAGGAAAGGAGCTCTGACCCCATTTGTTTCTGGACAGAGCAGTTTTGTGCCAGCTTTAAGTGATACTGTGCTTCCTTATACATTGCTTTGTATGCTTTTGTGCCTGCTGGAAACATGTATGCTTCTTAAAGGTTAACCCAGGCTGTGTCTCAGAGGCA